>NC_142652.1:13333333-13636363 GCF_055504915.1 Nelumbo nucifera | reverse complement strand
GTAATAGTAGTTTTAACTTTTGATTGAAATCCGACGTTTGAGAATGACTGCACTGCCGGTTTGATGCTCTCTGGTCAACAAACTGTTGAATAAAGGTCATTGTTAATGAAATAAGGGGCATTTTTGTCCCTTTACATCATTCCTAGAATGTGGATATACTAATCACTTACCAGTACCACGAGATTGGTGGAAGAAACAAATACAAGGGGCCAGACTTGGTGTTCCGCTTAGTTGGTTGCGAACTTGCGATTGCGATTTGCGAGCCGTCATCACTTTACTTTCTACTGCCGTCCGTCTGCTCTCTTTCGTTCCTGAAGGAATCCTTGTGCTGCATTAACCCATGGCTTCCTCTGTCAATCGATGGCTGAGGCCCGAGGTTTTTCTTTTCTTTTCTCTTTTTTTTTTTTTTTCTTTTACGGATCATTCAGACCTTTTTCTTTTCTTATTCTCTATTTGATATCTTTTTGTTATTCGTCATATCTATAAATCTCATGATTTCTATGGGTTTTTTTTTTCCATTTTTGGGGTCTTGTGAAGGTTTATCCTCTGTTCGCCGCTGTTGGTGTTGCTGTAGGAATTTGCGGGTTTCAGTTGGTGCGCAACATCTGCATCAACCCTGAAGTGAGGTGATCTACCATCAAGCCCCATCTCTTTCTACTTGATTCTTCTATGCATTATTGGTTAATACATGGATGGTCTGAGTATAGATGTATTATTATAGAGCAACGATAGATAAAAAAGTCGATGGATTTATCAAAGTAGGATGCCTCTTTCCAGAAATTCGGACCATCTAAATTGATGCACTAGGTACACAATCCTCAGACCCCCCCCCAAAAAAAAAAGCACTTAAAAAGAATTCGATCCAAGTTCTCCAACCTTTGGGTTGATTGTCTTGGCTCTACTTTTCTGGAGGATCTGTAAACTTTTCAATTGCTGCTCCTTCTGCATCAAGTTGATTGCATGGCATTTAATATCTCTGCTGATTTCCCTTCTTGGAAGCTTCCATCTCTGTTTTATTTTTCTTTTTAGAGTTGTTGGAACTTGGAAATAAGCTTTTAAATCAGCTTTTTTTTTTTTCTTTCTGTGATGATTTATCTTTTTATCACAGGACGGTCCATTTAACTAATCTCCATTTTTTTCCTGAAGTATGTTAGCAGGTTAGTTTTTATTTGGCGATATTAGTTCCAAAGTAAAACTAAGCAAGTCTTATTCCTCTGTACACCTTCAAAGTTCCTAACTGGAGCTTCAAAACCTTTGTACTACTGCAACAAGTTTCATTCCAATGTGACCCCAGTATTTGAAGTCATTTAGCCATAAAGCTCTGCTTGGTAGTGAAGCGAATTGGTATATCTTTTCCCTGCTTAACACCATTGCTGGAATTTCTTCCAGCATAAACATTCTAGAAATACATCACAACTTGGGGAAGTTGGTCAATGGGATCATCCGACCAAGAAATTCATGTTATTTTTGCAGATTTATGTGGGGATCAGGCTTCTAGGTGGGTAAATTAAGTTTTTCATCTTGGGGAAAATTATCAACACTTTTAATAATAATTTTTATGGCTAAAATGATTATTATATAGTAAATAAAAGAACATGGGTAAGAAAACACTTTCCAGTAAATAACTTATGAAAAGTGAAGATATTTGGATTTTCCGTATTTTCCAATTTAATAATTCTGATTTCAAGGCAGTTGCTTCACATGAAAGTATGAAACTATAATGTTTTACTTATGGATGTTTATGTTTTTTCCCTGGAACTGGAACCAGGGTGAGCAAGGAAACTAGAGCTGCTGGAGTGCTGGAGAACTTCTCAGAAGGGGAGAAATACGCTGAGCACACCCTCAGGAAGTTTGTTCGCAACAGGACTCCCGAGATCATGCCCTCCATTAATAACTTCTTTACCAACCCAAAGTAGACAACATTCAATTGTTGGTGATGGTTGAGAGCTTGAGGGTAGACCATTTATTCTAATATTAATTGTGATTGCAATTTGAGATTGGAGAGTGGTTGAAGTTGAAGTTGAACCTTTTGGGTGTGATCGAACTGAAGAACCTTTGTTGATTTTAGTTGATGCAAAATCGATCAAGGACAGAATCCAGATTACAAGTCATGTGGTATTATTGTGGTGTTTTATCACTTGGAGTGAAACGTTTTTGACATATGATGGTGAAATCATAGTAAATAACACCGCATTCACCCTGTCTTGCGATGATCCCATAACTTTTAACAATTTTTGTGTTGCCAAATCTGGATGTGGTTGGGTTCTCAGTCATGGCTAAACCCTGTCTTGCGATGCTTGACTCTCTAAAAATGAATTTGAGGTTGAGTTTGCAAGTAAATGTTGCAAGTTTCCAGAGTTAAAATGAGATAGTTTGAAAGGGGTGCACACCACAATCATCGTGGAAAATGCATATTTAAAATGCAAATGCCAAAGCCTATATGGTGAACAAAAGGGTTCCTTGTACTCCATTCTAAAATATGGTGAACCGAGAACACGCAGCGGCAAGAGGTATTTTTCTCAAGTAATATATGCCAGATTGTTTAATGAAATATTCATTACCAAAAAAAAAAAATCTAACGAAATATTACCAATGCGAAATGTTGTTGTACTTTTGACTGCCAACTCTTTTTAAGGATCAGTTTGGAAAATTAAAAATACAAATATGTATAGTTACCCGCTGACGATGCTCATTGGCAGATACATTGCAAAATTTCGATCTACATGCTGATACAGTACAGCCGATACGTTGCAAGATTATGATCCATACTCGGTCCTCGTATACCAATAATAACGGGGCAATCCAGACGGTGCCAGAGAAAACTGATAACTTAATCCACCATGGGCTTCAGCCTTGGTTTAGGAGGTTATTCTCGGAGACAAGCAAGCACGTCCAGTCTGTAAAGTGTAAACATTTGTTGTGCGCTTTCGGTCCATGAACAGAGTAATTGATTAAGCAGGTGGTCTCTGATGTCTGATTACAGGGACGCCAGCTAGTTTCAGGTCTCAACTTTAAGGCTCCATTTGTCTAAAGCATAAAAGAAGCCTATAACATTCCTTTTGCAAATATTTCGATTATTTTTACGCCTTTTCAACAAGGATATTTCTTTACGCCTCTCTTTAAGGGCCCTAGTCATTTTGAAATCTAGCTTATGGTATAGTTACACTCTTAAGTTAGATTGTTAAAGAGTTGTCAATTTTTAATGGATTTCAGGCTTGAAATTTCAATTTCTATTACCAATTTCTTTCACGATAATCAATTTTATCCTACAGTCCTAAACTTTGTTCAATTATTAGCACGTCCTAGGATCCTAGCTGGGCCATATGCATTCTCAATCCAGACCAAATTCCCTCATCAATAGACAACAGTCATTATTGCCATTGAGAAGCACCGTCTCAAACGACATACTGTTGCTCAGGACCTGCTAATACAAAGACATTCATATCGGGCTGCTTTCAAAATAGCATTCATGTCTGTAAATAGCATATGCTTAAAGTTTAGGATCCAACTGAGAGACTTCTCATGCAATACCCTATTGGATCAATAGCTGCTACCCATTCACAGAGATGGCACAGCTTTTATTCCCCTAAGCACATGCATAATGCATTGACCACCACGACATGGGAACTTCTAGCGGTAGCATCTCGAGCGTGAATCACACGCTAGGGAAACTTGGCTTAATAACAGAATATCCAACACACTACCTACTTATCAAAAAAATATACATCCAACACACTACCCAGTAAACATCCTAAACACAATAAACCAACTTTGACATTGGTAGATTTGGTTTGCATATTTCACAAACCACAAAGGGAAACATTTTTTATGGGTGTTAATGCCACCAATGGGTTTCCCGTGCCAAAAATTGATGTGCTCAAATGATCATAAGCAACTGGTCCTCTGCACCCATTTGGGGTCTGTTTGGCATCGTTGCTGTTGCTCCAGAAAACGGCACCACATCAGTGCCATGTAGGAAAAAACAGTGCTCCAGGAAACAGCTATGGAACCGTTTTTCCATAAAAAACAGTGCTCCAAGCCACGCCTTAGAAATCGGAAAGGCATGGCTTGGAACAAGGTTCAAAGTATCGTTACGTATCGGCCGATACGTATTGTTCCGGGACCCTTCCGATACGCCCCTACAGTGGGTGTATCGGGGGTCTGACCGGTTCTGGGGATGGAGGGGTCCTAGACCGGCTCCCCTGGACCAGTTTTGAAAAAATAAAAATAAAAAAAGGGTAAAAAAACAAGTAACGAAACGCCCGATACGCCCCTATCGGCAATACCGGGCGTATCGATATTTTGAACCTTGGCTTGGAGCAATGCCAAATTTGGCATTTCCTGGAGCTGCAGCTCGTTGCTGCCAACAGGGCAGTGATGTGGCAGTGGATAATGCGTAGAAGAGCAGAAAACATTTCCTAGAGCATTGGTACCAAACAGAAAAAGTTGTTGCTCCAGGAAACGTCCTACCTGGCAGCAACGATTCCAAACAAAAAAAAAAAAGGCACCGTTTTAACGGTGCTTCCAACCCACACATCAGCAGCACAGTTTGCAGGATCAATGCCAAACATATACTTGACATCAAGGAAACCCATCATGATTCATGAACAAAGAAAAAGGCAATAAAAAATTCAAACGATGATTATCATCATTTAATTGAATAGTTTTCAGCAGTAAATGCCACCAGCTGGAAAACCATCATGATTAATGAGCCAAAAAGGTAATGAAATAATCAAACAGACAAAAAAGAGCCTTTAAACGATGGTTAACATCATTGAACTGGATAATTTTAAGCAGTAAATGGCACAAGCTAAAACCCATGAATCATAGGACCTATACCTTCCACAGATATATTGGTATACATCACCACTGCTCTGAACAAGCTTGAAGATTCTATAACCAGTCTCACAGATGGGAAGACATCTTTTCAATACTTGTTTTGTTTCATGACCAATTTACATTCTTTCAAATGACAGTATATACCCATAAGCATGAACTGTAAATCCAATCAAATAAAAACCACCAAAGCTGTTATTTTTTTCTGGATATCAAATTCTATGATTAACTTGAGAATTCAAAGAGAATGATGACTAATTAGAAACACCATCTCCTTGCTGTACATAGTGAAAAAGAGGAAAAATAATAACAAATTCAACTGAAAAGGAATATATAATCAAGCAAACAAATAAAGAAAAGTTACCAGCAAAGTTATCAGTCATAAATAATTGCCAGTTGTTCTACTGCTTAACCTTTAAATGCTTTTATCTACAAATCCCAAAGTGAATACTATGTATACCACTAGCAATGCTTAGTAAATGATTTATAGAGTTCCAAACATGTAACTTACAAGACTTGATCAAGTGGGAATGTAGGGTTCAGACTGAATTTTCTATAAAGCTCAAGTTACCGCCCTGGAATAAGGATTCTGAAGCAATTGTTTCTCTCCAGCATGCAACGTTTGGATTTTCTTCACTGGTCTGATCTGATCTATGGCATATTTTTATCATATTTGTTTCAGTAAACCAGGACTCGGTGGGATGTACCTGTGTTCAATCATTTTTTATATTGGAATGAAATTCTCATGGAGGGAAATGCTCAACATCCATTGAAGGCAAAGACTGTGCTGCTCTCATTCCCCGTAGAAGACTCTTTGCTGTTTCCTTCTCCTGAACTCGCAGAGATATAAGAATTAGTAAAGCTGAACAGAAATGTTTGGGCATTTAAAAAAATTGTCAAATGAGTTAAAGTAACAGATTAGGTTACTCACTGGGCCTGTATAGTCCAGAAGTCTGGTACAATAAACCTCTGCTTCCTCAAACCTTTTTTGTGCTTTGCAGTATGTGGCAAGAAAAAGCAAAGCTTCTACCATATTTGGCCCCTCCCTTTCCTCGGCTTCCATCCTTTCCAAATCCCTTTTGTAGTAAAAAGCTGCCTCTTCAGTGCGCCCAAGTTCATTATGCAGCTTTGCCAACTGGTGTAACGCAATTGCCTCTCTGTCGTTACAATTTGCTGCCCTCCGGTAACACTTGATTGCCTCCTCAAGCATGTGAAGCTGCTCAGTTTCATAACACTGAGCCATGGCAATCCACAATCGGGAATCATTTGGCTGCAAGTATACTGATTTCCGGAAATAGTATAGTGCATAAAAGGGCATACACATCATCTCATATGCTTGTCCCAAACCATACCAGGCCCGATAATCACATGGATCAATATCTACAGCCCGCCGATATGCATCAATAGCAGCTGGGATGTTCTTCATCTCAACATACTCATGGCCCATCAGAGTCCAAGCTGACAAGTAATTCTTGTTCAGTTTGAGTGCCCTTCTGAAATACACAACAGACTTCTCGTGTTGCCCCTTCAGACTGTAATAATTCCCAATAATGCAACAAGACTCGGGCCGATATTTATCAGTCAAGAACACCCTGTGGGCAAGGTAACTCAGGGAAGAAAAGCTCTCTTTCGCATAAAGCACATTTGAGTACATATCCATGTCCTCCACTCGATGAGGATCATTTCTTAGAAGTTCTTCAAAGATAACTTCAACTTGCTCAAATTCCCTCAAACTATACTGGGCTTTTGCAATTTGCGCCTGAATGTAATTGCTGAAAGGAAAAGTCCCTTGAAGATATTCGTATTTTGACAAGGATTCACTGTACATCCTGAGTCCTTGGTGTGCACTGGCAAGGAAGAAGTCTTTCATCCAATGATTCTTAAGATTAAGATTGTTCAAGATATCAATGGTGGTGCACAATGACTGCAGTTCTGACCAGGCATTCCAGTTCCAAGGGTAACTATTAACAGACTCCACAAGGACTGTTCGTGCAAGATCCTCACGTCCTTTCTCCTTAAGAATGACACCATACAAATAAAGGCCAAAAGGATCAATAGTACCATTCTTGCGGTATGTTGACAATTCTCTCTCAAGAGAAACCAACTCATGGTTTACAGCATCACTCTTACCCAAGGGTCCCTCAAGTTCTATCATCTCTTCCTCTTTCCGCTTTTCACCAGCCTTCATTAGCAATAAAATGAGACAGATAACTATGTGCAAACTTAGAAAAACAACAAAAGCTTTATAGAGCATATTGATTTGATGTTAATTGGCTACAATCTTTATTGTTCATCTTATGGACTAATATGTCAATGATGTTGCAAGTTCTCTCATACACATTTTGTCACATAACCATAAAAGTAAACACCAGATATACTACATACCAACAACGAAAATGTGGACAGTGCCAATTGCCAACTCTTTAATTTCCTACAATAAGGTACCAATTAGGAAACAAATCTAAAATAAGGGTGGTAATCAGATGATGAAAGAATATGGTGTTTCAACTGATTTTAGATTTTAGTTCTTGTTCCATTTACTGTGTTGGTCTTGCAGATGTGAATCCTTTTGTGGGCTGCGAACTAGTGTCTGTTCATGACACAAAGCTTGAGGAGGAAAAGTATCTTTGACAGGTTAGGCTTAACAGTCTAACTCATACAATTGAGGATTAAAACGTAAGCATCTAATATGAGAAGTGCTGCGGTAGAAAAATCTCAGTCTGACAATCATCCGATAGATATGGCAACTCCAAGCTAAATGCTTCGCTTCCAAAGATCCATTCGAGCAGGTCAATGGCACACTTTCTCTTAGAGTTGGATACAAGCAATCATAGTGATATGGAGCTACCAATTATTTTTTTCCAAGCCCATTTTTTGCAGACGAAGCCATAAAATGCACATAGAGCCCGTCAAAGCTCATAATTATCATGCTTTTGTAATGCAATTCCTATTACAAACTGGCAATTAAAACAAATTCCAAAATACAACACGAAAACGCAAACAATCCTTACTATCCCATAAGAAAGTATACATAAAAAGAATCCAGCGAGGGGATACGAAGGTAGTAAGGAATAAAGGGAGCAAATTGGAGAGAAAAAATATTAACGAACGTTAAGATGATATCAAACCAGATAAAGGGCGTAGCAACGCAAGAAAACTGATTTCTTCCCCGTCTGGTCTCGAAGCGCATGAGCAGCCCTCCGGTACTCCCGGCAATCGAAGTAGGACTTAGCAAGAAGATAACAATCGCTGTCGACAAGGTCGTCTTCCTCTGGAACTGGAGTGGTGATATACGAAACACCAGCAGTGGGCGTGGAAGGAAGCTCGTTAGTACGGAATCTCCTGCGAATGCTTGAACTCCCGCGCTGGAATCTGGTGTGAGAAGGTGTGAACTTTGCTGGATCTTGTTCGATTCCCACCAGCTGTTCTGCTGCCCTGCAAACGTTGATCAATTCGATGCCCGTGAATCAAAGGAACAGGTATAAATAGAGGCGCCAAATTTAAGTATTGGAATGGTGATAACACGAGAAGTAAATAAGGACTTTGAGACCGATGAATGCGATCTGAAATTGAAATGAAGCGGGAGGCAGCAGCTTCAAAAAGAATAACGTTGACAGTGGCTTAGGATTTATTGATACCATTTTGAGGCAGAGTAGAGGCAACGATCGTTAAGCTGACGGATTGCCGTTCGGAGCTCGGTTCTGCAACTCTCTTTTGAACCCATTTCTTACTCTTCTGAAATTCTCGCGCTTAAGGTTCTAAACCCCAAAATTGAACTTGGCATCGACCCGTTGCTAACATGCACCGGGAGTACTCGATCCGTCGTGCAGTGCATCACGGTGACTGAAGTGACAATTATCGTGGTGAGCCCGGGCCCAGGCTGTTTCAAAACAGGATTTCCTAGGGTGGACTGAATCCTATTGAAACAAACCAATTAACATAGGATTTCCTAAGTGTAACTTCCTATGATTTCCGAGAGTCGTTAACATAGCAACTGAGTCACCCTTCGGTTGGTTACACTCGGCCCATTTGCACTCCATGCATTTACACTGATGCAAATAAAATATGCAATGCAAGCAAAAGCTTACCAAAATTTACACTCACCTTATGGGGTTTGTTAGTGTTAGTCCCAAAATGCCTATGCCATTAATTGGGTTTGAGAGCACAAGATGACCCAGTCGTAACTAAAATCCATTTCTTTGTTAATCATCATTGATGTAACCGTTTCTGGTCACGTATCAATTTTTGTGATGTATCAATTTTTTTTGGCTAAGTACCTCGTCATTTGACCTGCTTCCAGGTGGCTTGTGACTAAGAAGATGATGGAGCTCCCTGGTGGCGAACTGCCTGGTGGTGAGATACTTGGTGACGAGCTCCCTAGTGACAAGCTCCCTGGTGGTAAGCTACCTAGTGGTGAGCTACCTGGTGACGAGCTCCCTGGCAGTGAGCTACCTGGGTGGACTCGTCATTTGACCTGCTCCTAGGTGGCCTGTAACTCAAGGGATGGTGGAGCTCCCTGGTGTAGCGCAACCCGACTGCCCTCTGCATGAGGTGATCTCCTCTCCTTTGTAGGCGGTGGGAGTTGAAGGACCTGTGAGAACTCCATCTTTTCCTCCTCTTTATAGGCGACGGGAGCTGAGGAACTTGCGAGAACTGAATCAGAGGACCCGGGGGTATTTTCCCGGCGAGGACTCTCCGATGCCTAAGTTAGCATTCTGATTGTAGGGAGCTTGGAGAAAAATGAGAGAGCTAGAGAGCAGGGATTACCTCCATTTTTTCATTCTCTCCCCCTTGTCTTTGGGGGTCGGAGTCCTTATATAGTGGTGTTCTATTAAATCAGGCGTAACAGCCTCTGTCAAGTAAGGCGTAACCGCCTCTGTCTCTCTGCCACAGTCGTTACTGCCAAAGCTGAGGTGGAGGGTGCAAGCGGTTGTTACAGAGTACGGCCCTGCCAGTCAAGGGACAGCTCTCAGGACTGTCAGGCACGGCGCCGCCTAGCGAGAGACGTGGGCACAGGTCTCTGGATCTGTCAGGTACGGTTGTCAGGCAGGAGATATTCCTACGATACGTTGAGCTGCCCCTAAGTGCCGAGCTCTTCGCAAGACGCCATGCTGCCTGAGGAGTGGCCAGCTACCTGTGGCGAGCTGACTATGTCGAGCTACCTATAAGTGTCGAGCTGCCCCTAAGTGGCGAGCCATGCTGAGCTGTCTGTAAGTGGCAAGCTGTGGCAAGCTCTGCCGAGCTGCCCGAGCTTCTCGAGCTACCCAGATGTTAAAAGGCTGCACTTGGTTTGTATGAGGTGCCAGGTGTCACAATTTCACTGGAGGGCCAAATCCGCCCTCATCAGTCATGTTCCATATTCTCAAAACTAGTTGAGAGAAAATAAATGCAAAAATCAATAATTAAAAATAGAATTAAATTCACTAATGCAAATAAAGTATGATAACAAAAATCTAATTTGAGATGAAAATATGGTATTGACCTCAACTTGGATTTAGGTCTTTAGTAGCTACAATCTAATCCAAACCCATAGTGGCATTTGGCATCCTATACCTTGTCAATTGTGTCACTTGTTAATTATCATATCCCACTACCACCAGGGTTAAGGGGATGGAGGATGGGATACCCCCATTTGTGTAGCCCTATGAAACATAAATAAAAAACTTTTAATCAATGGTTTTGGTAACAAGATAGAGACACTATAGTATAATAATATTTTGACTTTTTTAGTGAATATAATATTTCACATTTGATTGGGGCACTATGGAACTTTTAACCTCATCAAAACTTCCCCCATCTATATTTAAGTTGATACTATTAGAGGGCCAAAAACATTTCTTTGTTCTACCTAACCATTTTTTAACGTAGACTATTGTTATGGGAGTTCACTTTCTCATAATTCAACTTATAAACATGTAATAAATTTGTATGTCAACTTGAAAAAAATATCAACCTTAATAGTTAATACGTCTAAGCTATTGAATTGTAGTAGCTATGGTTTTTGGAATATCTTTTGCCCTCTTCCTCAAAACATTCATCACCATTCCTCTCCCTACAAAGATTTTTTTTAGCCCCAAAATTTACTCCTGGTGGAGGAGTGGCCACCGAAATTTTATTGATATGCAGAAAACACCTTGAAGGGGGGGTGAAGCCTTACCCCTCGCTCTATACAAAGGAAGCCTGGCTCATATAAATATAAAGTGTCTAGACAACTTAGAATCAACGTTGTCTAAAAAAAAGAAGACCTAGACCATCTGCTATAATCAAGTTTTGTATATGTGAAGGAAGAGTATTTGTGCAATCATAAACAGTTTTCTGAGATGCTAAGCAACCAAGTTTTGCAAGAGCATCCGCCGGTTGGTTAGCCTCTTTGTAAATATGAATCTCCCTCTAAAGATTAGTTATGATCTTCACTTTCAAGTTCACTTCTCTATTTACCTCTTTCCCTCACTCAAACGGAAATGCCTTTGATTAGTTTGTTTCTATTTGTTCTTAACAAATTATAACTTAGACCTTTTGGGTTTAGGTGATGAAATGGATTATGTCTTTCCAATTTATACCACTGGTTAGGCATAGTATTCATCTTCTAGGATATCATTAGTTTAATAAAATGGTTTGATTTTTTATAATAATGGATCATAAAAACTTTTATTCTTTTTGGTAACTAAACAACAAATCAAAATTTAATCTTGTTTTTTACTCTAAAACCATCCAGCCACACTATTCGCCTTCGTCTTCTTGGTTGTTGGTTATCTTCCTCTTCAACGATGATTCTACTACCGTGGTAAATAGGGGTGGCAATGAGCCGAGCTTTTCACGAGCTGTTCAAGCTCGAGCCCAATTCAGAGGCTTGATTATGAAACGAGCCAAACTCGAGCCTATTTATGTGGGGACCAAAGAAAATTTATTTTAATGGGTATCACTTACCTACCATCTCTACATGAGAGAAAATTGCCAACACTTGGATGAAACAAAAATGCCCCTTTTAATAATGGATTTTTATGGCTAAAATGGTCACTGTCTTATTTACCTAGAACAAAAAAAGAACATAAGTAAATACACTTATCCAGATAAATAACTTACTGAAAAGCAAATGAGATCTAAAAGGAATATCAAGAATGTTATTATAGTTTCTTTATTTGTTTGAGTGAAGGTGTATAAAACTTTAGAAGAACCTGGGAACAAGAAAAGGAATTTAAAGAGCACTTGGATACTGATTTACATTACACTAGCTTGTTTGACGGTTGTTGCAGTATCCCACATCAAGTCTACAAGACAAACAGGGTGTTCATCTTCACAGTGAGTGAGATCAGGCAAAGCTTTCACAAATCCCAAGATTCTGAAAGGGAGGTTTCTTAAATCCTCCTACTCTATATCTTAAGGTTTGATTTGAAATAGACAATCTTATGTAACTGAAGGTCTACCCTTTATATGCTTTATAACAAAATGTTCATTGTTTTACCTATCAAGTACAAGGAAAATTGATGGAGGTGGCTACTTCAGTCACAGTTGATGCTTTATGAAAGAGAGCATTGTATGACGGCGAGGGACTGATTGTTGGTGTTGAGAAGATTTCCGGAGAACAAGGACGCAGGTTGCAAGGAATTATATGATTGGTTTGGATTACTCAAGAAGAGATTTTTATAGTGGTCCACAAGTCTTGTGTCCATAGGTCCAAAATGCAATTACTATGTATATGAAGTCTGTCTTCCATTTGTGATCCACCTGCGTCAAGTAATGGGACATTCCGTTCTTCGTCTTCTGGCTATGCTCAGTGCTTATTTGTCAGAAAACCCAATCTTGGTAATGACTATTTGAAAACAAACCACTCGTCCTCTCTCCGCCATGAAATGTGGTTGTGGATAACGTCGAAATGTGATTGGAACTAGTACTCAAACAATGAACATTAGGCTGCCTTTTGAAACGACGCAAATAAGTGTGAATGTAAATAATTAGAGTGTAAAATGGTTCATATATGCAAAATTGAGTTAGTTTTGCACTGATAAATTTACATTCTTACCAAACAGATTTTTAGTTATAATTGATGCAAACATGAATTCCATATAAAATATATGCTTTTTTTTTAATGAAAACCCACTTGAATACAAATTTACTTTTTTTTTTTTTATTGATGTGCACTGATCGGTCATTTCTCAATGCATAAATATAATATTGCCAAACACAAGCAAAAGTGAATCAGAGTGCAAATTTACCCTAAACTGAAATTTATGCTTCATTTGCATCGTTTCCAAACACAACCTTAGGGGTTATTGGAACAACCGGTGATTGGTGTTTATATTTAAAAATTTGAAGAATAATTAAGGGGTGAATTCAACATTTCGATTTGTCCATGAATTGTTTAATGATGATGTTTATTATAAAAAAAAAATTAGGAACTTTAGTTTTGGATGTAATAATCGATGAAAATTTCAACTAATGGAACTTTTTACATCGGTTTTTAATGTAAACATTACACTGAAAATAAATGCATATAAATGTGAATCAATAGTAGAATTTTATGTCAATTCGCATTTAAACTAAAAACAAATGCAGCCTTGAGGGATTTTGCAAACTATAAGAGTGTATAAATCCATTTATTAAAATTTAGGGGTAATTCAAGAAATTTCCCTTATAATATATGTATATTCCTAGTCAGGCCGGACCAGGCTTCAGATATTGGGCCCAGGTCTAGCCCGGAAACTGGACAAGAAAATCTAGGCCGAAGCCCGAAAGTTTCTGAACTGGACTGGACCGAGATTCTGGGCCGGTCTAAAGTAAAGATGATCAACTCTAGATCCAGTCTTTTGCTACATCCTTGCGGCCAAACAAACCTAAATCTTAAAATGTTTCATGCCGAGACGTTCCGAAATCAAACGACAACCAGTTTTATGTCAGATATTACTCTATTAGGGCCCGTCGAAGTTCATCGTGGTAGTCGATAGAACGCGGCCTTTCGCGCAATTCTCATCAGCGAAGTTGGTACTTGTCGCTGAGCCCGTCGGTGGTCGGTTTGGGAGGTGGTGTTTTCTTCTCTGTTTCTCTTCTTCGCTGCGCTTTCTAATGTTGATGCATTTGTAGCCACATTTTTCATCTTCAATTTATTCTTCCAATCCATTTTCGAGATTCATTTCATATTGTTATATTTTTTCGTGAGATCTAGGGTTTCAAGCTTCAATCTCCTCCCTTCCATTTACATCTCAGAATTTATGTCGTTAGAAGAGTTTCTTGTTGGATTTGTGATGCTCATTGTCTACAGTATGCACAAAATTGTCAAAAAAAAAAAAGCCAGAAAATTGAATTCGCGCCATCGTGAGGGGGAAAAACCCTTCTATGTTCAGCTTAGCATCGGAACGTTGTTTATAGGCGCCTAATGCTTACTCCAATTCGATTTTTCTGCAGGAACTAGTTGAGAAGTCAGAATTAGGGTATCTATTGGAGGAGATATAAAGAAAACGAAGGTAAAGGAACGATGCCTTCACAGAAGATTGAAACGGGTCACCAAGATACCGTTCACGATGTGGCCATGGATTATTATGGCAAGCGCTTGGCTACGGCTTCTTCCGATAGCACAATCAAAATAATTGGTGTGGGCAGCTCTGGTTCCCAGGATCTTGCTACCTTGAGCGGGCACCAAGGGCCTGTTTGGCAGGTTGCATGGGCTCACCCAAAGTTTGGGTCCATCCTTGCTTCTTGCTCTTATGATGGCAAAGTGATAATTTGGAAGGAAGGCAATCAGAACGAGTGGACGCAAGCCCAGATCTTCACTGATCACAAATCTTCTGTTAATTCTATTGCTTGGGCGCCTCATGAACTTGGTCTCTGCTTGGCTTGTGGATCATCTGATGGCAATATATCGGTTTTTACTGCCAGGGCTGATGGTGGGTGGGATACGACGAAGATTGACCAGGCTCACCCTGTTGGCGTTACCTCTGTTTCATGGGCCCCGTCGATGGCTCCCGGTGCTCTTGTTGGGTCTGCTGTGCTTGACCCTGTTCAGAAGCTTGTCTCTGGTGGCTGTGACAACACAGTGAAGGTCTGGAAACTTTCCAATGGGAATTGGAAGATGGATTGCTTCCCTGCTCTTCAGATGCACACTGATTGGGTTAGGGATGTGGCATGGGCACCAAATCTGGGCCTTCCAAAATCAACTATTGCAAGTGCTTCGCAGGATGGAAAGGTTATTATATGGACTGTGGCCAAGGAAGGGGATCAATGGGAAGGTAAGATCTTGAAGGATTTCAAGACCCCTGTTTGGAGGGTCTCCTGGTCGTTGACTGGAAATATTTTGGCTGTGGCTGATGGGAACAACAATGTTACATTGTGGAAGGAAGCAGTGGACGGGGAATGGCAACAGGTGACTACTGTCGAGCCTTAGGCCTGGGGTTCAATTTTTTAGCTCCTCTTCATCTTGCAACTACTTATTTTTTTCTTTTTATCGTCGTGAATGTTGAGCAATAGGTTGACTGTTTTTCCCCAATTTTATTTTTGTATTCCTTTTCCAATTTCACCATTCGTGAACTAAACCTTACCTTTATTTTCATGTACTGTTCTTTTGATGTTCAGTTAAGACTCTTGGTTTTACTGGATTTAGGGTGAAACAAAAGAAGGTTAATGAACTCTTAGCAGGCATTTTCCTGTTATATCATTTTGATGCTTGAGATATATTGACAAAATTTATGGTTTTACTTTTATTTCACTAGATTTCGTAACTGCATAATTACAGTGTATGTATATCATTCTTTTTTCGGAATACATTGATTCTATGCAGGTATTTATATATTTATTTTTCAAGTTACTTTGATGTCTACAGATTAAGTGCAGGTTGTTTCCTTTGAATTTTAAAAATTAAGTGAAATTTCTCTGGATGGAAGTGTGGTGTTGTCCCACTGAATTCAGAATTCACCATTATTGGTGTTACTTGGCTGAAAAAGAGTATGTTTTAAAATTTCACAAGACCTGGTAAAAGTAGAAATGTTGAACAATCTCACTGTTAAACATACAAAAGTAAGCATCTTGTTGAACTACCTCAAAATCTTCTGTGAGCTTATATTGTTAGTTGAAAACTGATTGTCTCCTGCCATCCCACTCGACTGGATAAAAAATGTTCTTTCTCATGGAATAGATTCCTCATCTCTCCTGCTGTGTTTAATTACTCCAGGCGTAAAATGAGAATGCCTACTTAGTTAATCATTTTGTTTTGTGAATTATGTTACCTAGTCTCTTGCTCCCTGGTGACACAGTCACGTCCATTTGCAAAAAAATCTATAATCAAGTAGCACTTTAAGAAGAATAATATGGAAAGTTATGCAGGGAGCTATGTAAAAAAAGTCGAAGAGTAATATTGCTGCTGAAGGTGAGAATTAAGTTCCAATTGCTAAGAAATTTTTAGATGAAGTGGCACTATAAGCTGAATGGTATGAATAATTATAAAGGTCAGTGGGTGAAGAAAACAAATATGAGGAGTAATGCTGCTGCTGAAGGTGGTAATTAAATTTCCAGTTGCTAAGAAATTCTTGAATCAAGTAGTACTGTAAGCAGAATGATGTGAAAAGTTTATGAAGGGGAATATGTAAAGAAAACAAATATGACGACATTGAGGAGTAACACTGCTACTGAAGGTGGTAATTAAATTGCCAACTGCTAAGAAATTTTAAATCAAGTAGCACTACAAGCAGAATGGAAGATTATGAAGGGAAGTACCCAAAGAAAAAAGAGAAGGTGAATGTGAAAATTACTCTACATATTAGAACTCAAAAGCAGTTTGATAGAGACATTGAGAAATCAAACTCTAGAAAGTAGAACTAAACCTAGGGTTGCCTTTTTAA
Organism: Nelumbo nucifera; assembly: GCF_055504915.1. Classification (NCBI taxonomy): domain Eukaryota; kingdom Viridiplantae; phylum Streptophyta; class Magnoliopsida; order Proteales; family Nelumbonaceae; genus Nelumbo; species Nelumbo nucifera. Next base: position 13,619,702 of record NC_142652.1, on the reverse strand, counting down.
CTATTGGTACTGAAGTTAAGAGATGTGGTATGAATGATAACAGTTCCTTGAATAGAGTTGCTGACTTTATGTGGTTCTTGTTAAAAGATGAAGTTTAAGCCATCAAAAGTTCCAGAGGCCTGAAGAGTCCAGAGGTTTTGAGGAGAAGAAAAGGTATTATGGAAAAGAGGGATTGATAGGGTTTTGAATGAGAAACAAATAATCAATGTGCACAGAAATAAAGGGAAGGATCCTCAACAGAAGAAAGTGAGCAGAGGTAAAGATAAGAAGTTGGATATTGACAGTTTGGCTTCTGCGATAGAGGTACGAACACTTGTTATGTATAACAATAGAGTTTGGTCAATTAGATAAGCTGCGATGGTGAAAGTATGCAACTGCATTGGTTTATTGCTATGAGATTATTAGTAGCTTCGTTGTGGAATGTCCTGAGACAAGAAAGGTTGGGTGCTGCTGAGAAAGAGAAGCTTTGGCATCATTATTGTGTGACATCGTAACTTAAAAAATGATCAAAATCTTCACGAGGTACTTTTGGTTTGCCATGGGAGCATAGGTCCATGTGATAAATGATGATGGACCAGATATACTACTATTGATCTTTTTTTTTTTATGGCTACTATTGGTGTTGAATATTACCACCATAATGACTGTTTATATAGTATGTGTTTGGTTCCCTGGGCGTTTATGGATAGGTCATTTATTTGTACTTTTTCACTTTAAATGTTTATTTATATAATGTGTTTGGTTCCTGTTTTTGTTGTTTGGTTGGGCTTCACTTTATACGTTTTTTATTCTCCACCTTAGATTAATACTCATTAAAGTGTGCCGCATCAGCATTTGGTTTCAAGAAACCATGGGGTGTTAGGGGAAACAAAAACTTGACGTTTCCCCAAATGCCCCATGCACAAAAATCAAAGCGTTTCAGTTTTTTACCATTTATTTGATAAATGGTGAAACCAAACAGTTGTTTCATTTTGATTCATCTGTAATAAACACCAACACCTATGTGGCATTGATGTGGTGGTGTTTTTTCAATAAATGCCTACAGAACCAAACACAGCCATGTCAGCAGTCCTCTCCTTGCTTCGTTACCCAAACTGAGCAATTTTAGAGGGGGTGCAAGATTCCCTCTAAAAACACTAGGAGTTGCCACCTAACATGGCTTATCTCCTTTTTTTCTCTCCTTTTCATTAGTAAACTACTATCACCCACTTTCTCTTTAATTATCTTTATCTTTCACTAATTCTTATTTATCTCCTAATATCTCTAATTTCTATTTATCCTCTACCCCACTTTTCATCTATATCTATCTAAAGAAAGTTTAAATTAAAAAATTATTTAAATATTATAATAAAATTATGTAGTAACTTTAAAATATTTATTCAAAACACAAAATAATTATATTAGGTTTAATAATATTCATATTATTAATAATTTTATATTTTTATGAAATTTATAATGAAATTATGTAATAACAATGTAAATTATAATTTTATGGATTATTCAACTTGATAACTAAATAATAGTTTAAAAATATAAATAAAAATTATTTAAATAACAAAATATTAAAAATAGCTAAATAATTATGTAACAAAATATTTAAGATTACATAATTACTTTAAATAAATAAAATTTAAATAACAAAACGATTAAATATTTTACATTTTCTTTAAATATTTAAATAAAAATATTTAATGTAACTAAATTTTAAATAGTTAAAATAACGAAACTATGTAATAGTAGTATAAATTATAATTTCATGGATTATTAAATTTAACAAATCGTTAATATTTTAAATTTTTAAATAATGGTATTATTTAAATAATTAAATAATATTATAAACAATAAATTTTTAAGCACTTTTACTATCAAAATATTAATAACTAAATCATATCTTATATATTATTTTAAAAACAAAAAATAGATTAGATAACAAAATTATGCTATAACTTAAAAAAAAAAATCAAAAGCACATAAGTAATTATAACTAGTGCGGCCCCATAAGATGCACAAAATGTCAATACACTCTACCGCATCCCCGGTGGTGGGGCGTGTTGGAGGTGAGACCCATTCCTCGTCAAAGATGGGGGAATCCACAAATTTTCCCCACCCCAAGGTAATCACTTAAAAATAATATAATTTATGGATATTTTACAAATAGGATAATGGGAATTTGGGGTATTTTCAGAATTGGATTATGATAATTTGGGGGTATTTTATAAATGGAATTGCAGGATCCTAGGATTATAAGAATATGAGGAAAAACTTAGTGATATTTTAAAATCAATATTAAATCTATTGATAGTTTACTAATTTACCAATGGGTTTAGGGAATTATATGCAATCCCTGTTCCTGATTTGGAGCAAAAATATTTTACCCATCCCCACTTTGTCTCTTCACCATCCCTATTTAAGATTCGAGAAAACTTGCTCTGTTCAGAGTGAGTTAAGGTATTATTTATGTTTTATATATTATTTTTTAATAATTATTTATGTTTTATATGCTATTTTAAAATAAATTTAAAATGTTTTCAGTATAAAAATTTGAATATTGAACCATATTTTAAACATTATTTAAAAACAAAAAATAAATTAAATAACAAAATTATGTAGTAACTTTAATAAGAATATAAAATATAAATAAATGAAAAAATAAATATCATTGAAATAGTGGAAGTAGATTAAATAATTTAAAGGTTTTAAAGCTTTTTATTAGTTATTTATTGTATTTTCGTTATAAATATATTTTCATTAGTCGTGTATTTTTGCTATAAATTTTCAATAATTATTGAGATTAAACTATTGTTTTTTGTTAGAGATTAGACTATTAATTTAGTTGAAATTAGGAGTGTTCAATAGGCAATTCAGTTCAATTGGAGATTGTTTGGCTAGGCATACTAATATGGTCGGGTTAGGGAGTTGGTTACTCGAAACCGACCAATCATTAGTGAAAACTAGCCATTGGTTAATTAATAAATGTTTAAATTTTTAATGTTTTAGCGTAATTTACATTAATCATTGTAATTGAATAAATTTTCATTAAATTTTCACAACAATTACTTATTCATAAAAGATATTACTAATTAGCGTAATTTACTAATTTCTATAAAATCAATAATTATAGTTATTATCAAATAATTTAGGAAGCTCTTTAACTAATAATCCATAATTTTTTAAATAAACAATAATTAAAGTATCAGGAAATTAATCTACAAAAAAATACTCTCCAAAGCTACTTAAATAATAGTCCATTATTATTATTCAACTAAATAATTATTAACAATTTTAGGAAAATCAAATTAGGAAATTAATCTATCAAAAATTGTTTCACATTTATTTAAATAACAATCCATTATTATTATTTTAATAAATAATTATGAAATGATTTAGGAAAATAATTAAATCTATCCCCATTGGTCTAGGCTACTTGGTTGACTTCAACCATATTTGGTTTTACATTAATTAACAAATGATTTACTTTTAATTAAAATCCATGTAATTTACCATAATTACATTCAATTACTATAATTACATCACTTTGATTAATAGTAAATAATTTAGGCTTAAAAAGTAAATAATTTATATTAATTCACATTAATTTATTGTTATCGTAAATAATTTTTGGAAATTATCATAAAATATTGTAATTTAATTTAATGTTAGTTAATTAGTTATAGAAAATTATTAGAATTGTAGGGGTGACAATTTTCCATGTAAAACTAGGGCCCTACCCTATGCCACCCGAATGGGGCAAGTTTTCTCGAATTTTAAATAGGTATGGGGAAAAGATAGGGTGGGGACGGGGAAAATATTTTTCTCTAACGATGTTTGCATATGATTCCCCAAACCCGATGTTAAATTTGTAAAATATCAATAGAATTAATATTAATTTTTAAAACAAGTCTATGTTTTTCATATATTCTTATAATCCTAGGATCCCATAATTCCATTTATAAAATGCCCCTAAATTGTCATAATCGAATTCCTAAAATACCTCCAAATTCCCATAATCCTATTTGTAAAATATCTACAAATTAAATTATTTTTAAGTGGTTGCCTCGAGGTGGGGAAAATTTGGGGATTCCCCATCTCCGATAGGAAATAGGTGCCCGGCCTCGAACCCGCCCCATCACCAAGGATGAGGCGGGGATGGGTAGTGTATTGACTACAGGGGCGAGGGACTATGAGGAGTGCCCCATCCTGTGCATCGCACAAGGCTTACTAGCATATATACTAAATTAATGTTAAGCCACATCAAATGGCCTCTCTGTGCTCTATTACCTAAGGGAGCAATTCTAGAGGGGTGCAAGATTCCCTCTAGAAGCCCATGTAGTTGCCGCCTGAAAATGGCAATCTCCAATTTTCTTAAATGGTAATTTAAGAGGGAAGTTGCAAATAACAGAGTTTCAAATTCTTCTCACTATCAAAGAGCATAAGCATCTAGTTAAGGTGGTGTTCAGTGTGTGGATTGGCCACAATATATTCAGTTTCGTGCCATTGGCTGTGGTGTGGATTGATCCACACTATCTCATGGATTGGTTCACACCACAATCTGTTTTATCATCCACGGGTTTATCTTATGGGCTCGCTAACAATGTGATAGTGTTCAATTTGCTTGGCATTCTGTTAACAAAACCCGTGCATCACACGGGTCCTGAATAGTATTTTCTTATATGTAAGGTTGCAGCGGGAAGAATTGCTTTGAAGAGTAGAATGTGCAACTTGTCTAGAGTTCCAGCAGCTCATTGCTTTAGGTTATCTACAAACAAATTTACAGGGATGCGTACAAACAAGTCATACAGAAAGAATCCTTAGTTATATTACCAATTGAAAAAAATCATATCTTCTGAGGTGACCAAAAGGGTGAAAAGGAGAGAAAATTCGAAGGGTACAAGTTTGTGATAGATATGTATATGCATATATTTGTTCCAATGTTTTGAAAACTGACGAAAACCATGATTTGTTCCGAGGGGGAGATATTTCCAATGTTGGGCTGGGTGCCCTGTTTGCAAAGTATTTGGAAGGATTTTGCTTTCAGGAGATTGCATCAGGGGGGTGTCAGATGCATGAATTCAGATCTGCTTCTCACAGAGTAGGCCTCACACCATCCTCACATGGCAGAAATAGAATTAGCTGAACGCTATAACTGTTCAGCAGGCTGTAGAACCAATGGTAAGACTCCACACTAGTCTTAAAATACATGAGGCCATAATCAAACTCATTTAAGGCATAGACAAAGAGGGTGGAAATAAAAACGTGGGATAGAAAAGGAAACATAGGTGTGCTTCTTTCTAGATTATAAACAAGACCATCCCCACGAAACTCTAGTGATCAACTCTAGATTAGACTCTACATGATGAAGAAATGCATCAACTCGTATCACCTCGCCTACGTGACTCTACTCTATTAAGAGGTTATTTGGATAATGTTGCCCTTCGAAAAATTTGCCATTTAACATTGGAATCTCACATAATCCTCTAATATAACATGCTTAATTATTATAATACATGCAATATCATAATTTAATTTAATATATAAAACATTACCTTTTCCATAATATCATATACAATGCTTAAAAAATATTATATAATATGTAAATAATATAGAATTTTGTATTTGATAATATACAATTTATTATAATACAATATTATATTACATGGTTTTCAAAACCAGACTGAACCGGACAGTCGAACGGGAAAAAGCTGGTAACCGGTCAGCCCTCGGGTCCGATTTTACTAAAAACCATAAATTTTTAAAAACCGTTGAAAAAATCAGAAAATCGCTGACCTGTGCGGTCGAACCGCTAAACCGTTCAACCCGGGCAGCAGTTCGTGGGTTGCTCTTTTTATTTTCAATGTTTTAAATAAAAAAACCCTTCTCCCCAACCCGGTATGAATGTTTAGTCAATTTAGCTTTAGGGTTTCTCGACTTCCCTCTTCTTAACCCTCACACCCAACTGACCACCTGTGGCGGCCAACACCTCCAGTGTCCGACCGGCAATGGTGAACTTGCTGGCAGTAGTAAGAGTTGGCGGGCCTTGCAGCGGCTAACACTTGCAGTGGCGGATGGCGAGCTTGCCTGCGGCCAAGTTTGCAACGGTGATTTTGCAACGACAGGTGAGGGTTTCTAGCTGTAGTAACAGTTGCAGCCACTTGCATTGACAATCACCTGTGTCAATCAACAGGGATCTTGGGTCCTCTAAGTAGCATTCTAGAGATGTACATGGAAGAGTTCGACAACACCATGCTCACCAATGTGGGAGGGGTGGCAATGACGATTAAGCACGCATGTTGGGATACGGTGGAGAGAAAGATATGGGGCTCAATTGTCTGCACTAAAACTGTGGCAGTGGCCTTGGGTGGCTTTGCTCCTCATACAAACACCACTTCTAAGCATGCATTGGTGGGGCTGCTCTGGTCAACCTGTAGTGAGCTGGGGGCTCATGGCATCAGGGTCAATTGCATCTCCCTTTTCGGATATGCTACCCCATTGGCCTACAATGCCTACAATTTGGACCCAGATAGCATGGAAGCTGTCACTTGTGCTGCAGCCAACTTGAAGGGCACTAAGTTAAAGTCCGCCCATATAGCAAAGGCTGCTTTGTTTCTTGCTTCAGACGAAGTAGATGGAGGATTCACAGTGGTTAGTCATAGCTATTCCACCATCCAATAAGAGAGAGAGAGACAAAGAGAGATTTATTGTCGAAGTTTTGTGGTTTTATTTTTCTGTATTTTTTGATTTTTTTTTGTATTTTTTAAAAATTTTCTGTATTTTATTTTTATATTTTTTATGTATTTCGTACTATATTATTTTTTATTTAGATAGTTTTATTTTTTATTATTTATAAATATATTTTTTATTTTTAATTTATTTATGATATCACGGGTCAAACCGTTCAACCTAGACGGTTGAACCACTTAACCGGAAACTGGTCCCCTGACCGGTTCAGTTTCCGGTTCGTTTTTAAAAACCTTGTTGTATTATGATTTAAACGTAAAAATATGAAATAGACGTTATACAGGTTTTCCACATTCAAATATCAAAATGCCCAATAACTTCACTGTAGTTAAAGAAAGTGGAAAAACTGTTGCACTTTTAAACATGAATTCCTTCAGCCCAAATTGGATGGAGGAGTATAAATATGTAAAACTTTGTATTTTGCATATAAATAAATAAATAAATATATATATATATATATATATGTGTTGTTTCCAAATTTAGCCCTATGAAATGTAAACAAGGAAAGAGTATGGACAAAGTTAGATTCATCAGTAAAATATAATTCAAAGGGTAGAAACAAATTAAACCAACAGTAAAGTGTATGTATGATTGGGAAAAGATAGGATGCCTTACAGAACAGCCCAAATCTCCCACAGTGGTCTATCTGAACTCCTGTGATAGGTTATGTTTTATCGGCCAGTTTGTTTGATTCCCTGAAACTCCGCTAATGCTTGGGAGAAGATATATAAAAGATGAAGTCGGACCTGCTGTAGACCTACAATTGTTGATTTTGCTGTGGACCCAGTGAATGTGTTCTTTGCATAACTAGTGTTAGTAATGGATATTATTTATTTATTTATTTTTTGTTTTCAATTTCTTAACACAACGATTTCCTTTCCCCTGTTTTTCGAGTCCAGATTTCCTATTCACTCTTTATCTATAGTGAGTTGGAGTCACACATCTGGCTCCAATTCACGGCGGATAGAGAGTAGGTTGGAAATCCCGAGTGTAAGCATTGTTTGTGTTCGCATATGGAACTAGAATAAAAGAGGGTACTGTTGATGTATTAATCACACCCAGTGACCAGTTGTACTTTTCATTGTGAAAAGTTGAAGAAAGGATCCAATCCAAGGAATTCAAGTTATGTGAATAATAATAATTTTCAATTAGAAAGCCCTTCTCAGAGTATGTGAACGACGACTTCTAACTTAATAATTTCTACCCAAGTTTCAGAAGTTTTAAAACAATCATATAATAATTTTTTGTTCTTAAAGGGATTATATTTTCTACCAAAAAACTCACATAATAATTATTTGTCAGTGGCCAAAAGAGGGGAAAGTTGGATTCAAATAATCAAACCATTTAAGTTGAAATCTACTAGAGTGAAGACTTACCAAATGACAAATATCTATATGAGGGTTTGGAGTGTGCAGATCATTTAGGTTGTTTTGGTTCAATTCATATACCAAAAACCAGTAGATTAGGGTTTAGGGAATGAAGAGAAGGTAAGGATTAAGGAAGAGATGAAGAGTGAAAATAGGAAATGAAGAAAAAAAAATGCAATTTTTGGATTCATGAATTGTGGGTTGTGTTGTGCAAATAATAGGTGGCGTTCATTCATTGAATCTACAACAAAGTCAATGCCCATAGGTCTACAGCAAATATGGCGTTGGTACATGTGAGGTGGACTGCGGACATGGACTATACTGTCATAAACCTAGGGCTATAATGGGACCAGATTCGGATTGGATGATCAAAATCCGCATTCCATCCGATTAATGAGAATTTACGTCTGATTTTAATCCAAAATCCAACTGGATTTAAAGATTCGGATTGGAATTCGAATCATAGTGGACTCTGACTCTGATCAGATTTGGATTAATCCAATTCCGCTATGTTTTTTTTTTTTAAATACCAGAAAAGTTAATTAAAAATTTATTTATTTTTCAACTTTTATATATAATGAATTAATATAAACATAATATATTAAATTTATTATTATATATAGAATATATTTTTATAATTATATAAATTAATATAATCAGATTTAAATTTTAATTGGATCGGATAGGGTCAAATCCAATTCCGATCGGATATAGATTATAACATCCAACTTTGTTCAAATTACATAAATACATCATCTTCACACTCTAAGGCTGTTTAGTTTGAATTGATTAATTCAAACCCCACTCTCTTTCCATGGTATTTGTAAAAGCACCACGGGCCGTGTTACGTTTGCTGTTTTTGGCTTAGGGAAAGCTGAGAATAGACAGGTATAATGTGGATTGATTGTGCCTGAAGTAAGTGCCATGAGCCAGCATGGCACGACAAATTGGGGAAGAGGCCCGGCACAAAATTCTTTTTTATAAAAGAAACAATTAAGAAAATACAAATTTATACATCCCTGTGATTTCCAATTGCTTTATTCAACCCTCCTCCATCACGAAATTGTATTTCCATAAGGGAATGGCAAGGTTTTTTAAATGAAAAATTAATAAAGATATGTTTTTCAGTAAATATGTATATTATAGAGGTGTTTAAGTAAATGACCCTAATATGTATATTTATATATTATTAACGTGGACCATGCGTGCTGATTCACATCGTGCCGGGGGCGGTCCACCCAAATTTGAGTAGGAATTCAGTTGTACTCGTACGCGTTGTACGCGTGCCACTTATATATTAAAAATAACGTGGCAGTGGCACAAATAATTCGTTTGCCTATAGTGGGACCACATAGACCTTGAGGGCTTCTATTAACTGATGGCTTGGTCACGTCACGTGTTGCTTCAATTACATGGCAAGAAATTCAAGCAAACATGTGATTTGCTGTCATTGGCGAGAGCCGTGAGGCAGGGAAGGACCAAGCCAAGTGCAGATTCCCTCTCCCTCGTAAAACTCGCCCCCCCCCACTCTCCCCCTAAATTAATCCTATTTATAGCAAGGGTGATTCTGTAATTTCGTATGCTCTAGGGGAGCATTTTCGCCAATTAAAACAAGTACATGCTTTTGTTTAACGAATCTAAGCTACGGAATTTACCAAAACGACCCTCAAACGGGCGAGTGGGCAAGGTTATCTTGGTAATTTAAGAACCGGCGCGCGACGCGCGTTATGTTCTCAATTTGAATTCCCGCGGCCTGTTCAAAAATGGCTCGGAACCGAGCCGCTGTTTGAAATTCCTAACCCGCCAGGTGAACAAAATCTCCCACCTTTTTTAACGGTCTCCTAATCTCTTTTTTCCCTCTCAGAACTCTGGATCTCTTCTCCACGACAATACTTTCGCTGCCTTCAACTGATCTATAATTGACTTCTACGGTTATTTGATCTGTGACACCAGAAGAAGTAGATATCAAAGACGAGGAGGAAAAAGAACTAAAGAGATGTCTTCCATGTCTGCGTTTCGAGAGCCCGAAGCAAGGCATCATGCCTATAGCAGGAAGCAGAAATCCCTTGGACTCCTGTGCTCTAAGTAATCCTTGCTTCTTTTTCTTTCTAGTAGATCTTGCTCCATCATCCGGCCCCCTCATATCATATGACTCCTTTCACTATGTTTTCGGCAGCTTTTTGACTTTGTACAATCGAGATGGCGTTGAATCAATCGGACTGGATGATGCTGCAAACCGATTAGGTTTTTGTCAGACCCTTAAGCTCCTTTCTTTGCTTTTATTTTGCTTATTCTGTTTGTTTTTTGTTTCTAGCGTCTGAAGTTTTGATCTAGGTTTCTTAATATTTATGAGGTTTCAGGAGTTGAGCGGCGGCGGATCTATGACATTGTCAATGTATTGGAAAGCGTTGGAGTATGATCTCTCATCTCTTCCCATTTGTTTTGTTTCAGTTCTTGAGATGGGCAAATCCTTAGCAATTTAGGTTTTTGATAGGTCTTGGCAAGGAAAGCGAAAAACAGGTATTCTTGGAAGGGATTTGGGGGAATTCCTCAGGCTCTAAAGGAACTTAAGGTAATTTAATTTTTCTGCTTTCCTTTGGCTTAAAGAGATCTCAGTGGGGAAATTTTCAAAAGATTCCCTAATTCTGCTATGATCTTTGATTAGGAAGAGGCTTTGAGGGAAAACTTATTTAACACTTTTGATGCCTGCAACTATGGAAAAGTAGGTTAAACTTTTATAAGCTTTTTTCCCATTATTACATTTCTGTTTTTTCTTCTAGTGCTAATTGAAAGTAGCCTTTTTCTACTTCAGATCTCAGATGATGAAGATGAAAAATCCTTGGATCCTAACACCGTAAATGGGGATGACAAATCAAGCCCCAACTCCGTTCTTAAGCCTTCCACATCTTCAAAAGCTGGTAATTTTCTCCTAAGTTCATCTTATTTTCCGAATTAAACAACGGAAACCTTTTATGTATTTACACAACCTCTCTACAATCTTAAGCATCTCATGTTCACTAACTTCTAGGAAAGAAAAAAAATATAGCTTAGAAGTGTTTGAACTGACAGGTTATCTGGGATACGAAATTTGATCATATTTGATTTGTTTGTTTTTTTTTTTTTTTTTACATTTTATGTGTATGCAGACAACAGAAGAGAGAAATCTCTCGGACTTCTTACACAGAATTTTGTCAAGCTCTTTCTCTGCTCCAATGTAAGCTCAAATTTTGCGATTACTCACCTGTTACAGTTTTGTTGTTATGGAATTCTAATAATTTTTGTTCCTTTTCATTCAGGCGGATTTGATCTCACTAGATGAAGCTGCAAGGATATTGCTTGGTGATGCCCAAAATTCTTCACAGATGAGAAGTAATGATCTTGTTTTGTTATATTTCATTTGGAATTATCACTGACATAATTAGGTAGATATTTTGGAGAGAAAGCACAGCTCCATGACTAATACTCTTTTCATAAGATAACTCTGCAGCAAAAGTTAGAAGGCTATACGACATTGCAAATGTATTGTCTTCCATGAACCTCATTGAAAAGGTAAGATATTTCATCATTGGGAAGGAAGGAAATATAAAAGGATTATGCTTGTTCTGTTTTGAAAATCCCCATAGCTTCAATTTTCTCCTGGTTGATTTGCAGACTCATCACTCAGAGAGCAGGAAACCAGCATTCAGGTGGTTGGGGATGAAAGGAAAACCTGAGAACGGATTTACCAATTTGGATTTGAAAGACACTAGGAAAAGAGTGTTCGGGGCTGACATTACTAACACTAATCTTAAGAGGACTAAGATGGTTCATTTGAAAGATGAGAAGCTAAACCAGAATACGAAAGCACAAATGCAAAACCAGATGGATCAAGAGGATTTGAACAAACATATTGATAGAAATCAGGCGGAACAACAGTCAAAGCAGAGTTCCAAAGGTTTTGTGTTTGGTCCTTTCAGTCCAGTTGGGATTCCCAAAGTCAGTGATTCCGATAAGAACAGCTCCAACAGGGTGCAAGATTGGGAGAGTCTAGCCTCTACTTATCGTCCTCAATATCACAATCAAGGTATAGAACGGGAATGACTTTAACATTAGTTTACTTCTATGCTATGTTCATTGCATTAATATGCACAGCCCAAACATAAATGGGTTAATTAAATTGAAGTAGTAGTGGATTGGATGACGATTATGGTGATGCAATGATATTTATTTTTTACGGCCTTGTTCCTTTTTGTGCGTGCATTACTCATATTGTGCCATTCATATACTATGTTATATGATTATCAAAATGGTTGGCTGTTTTCCAATCAAAGATCTGATGGCCGTGATCTGTGCTGAACCCCGATCTCTGGTTTGGTCTGGTCTTCACAGTCACATTGCCAAAAGTGAACAAGGGAATGTGCTTTTTCAAATCATCTGCAAGCTGTAGGAATGCGCTCTTGTACTACTGCTAGGAAGACAACTTGGTGCAGAGCTGCTTGTTATATTAAATGAAAAGTATAGTGACTAACATACAATGGGTTGTGTGTACAGCTTTGAGTGACCTATTTGCTCATTACATGGAGGCATGGAAGTCATGGTACATTGAAGTTGCTGGCAAGAAACCAATACAACAGCTCTCCTGATTTACCCCTTTTCTTAAACTCTCCATTAACTAAGTAGAGATGTACAATAATGAAATGCCATTTTTTACTCCATTTTTATTGAGAAAGAAGAGATGGCCTTAAAGTTGGGTGTGTATGTACTCTATGCACCAACTGGAATGGCTGTCCTCCACTCCACATCATTACATAATGTCGACCTTTTTCTTTGTTTTTAGCATTTGATGATCCAGCTAAGTTGTCTGTACTATGCTTTTCCTTTTCCATTTTCTGTTCATTGTAATTTTAAATGGGATAAAAATCAATTTTTTTTTAGTAACTCAATGTATCTTCTAATTCTACGTTGCTACAAGAAAATTTGGGAATTGAATCTGTGGAGCATTAGCATATGATGATGGTATATTGCTTGAATTTTAGCTCACAGTGGCCACTGGAACTATTTTACATTCAAAACCATGGGCATTGTAAGATAAGTGCATTATGCAATTGATGCAGTTTAGGTGACAGACAATGGGTCGTGTTCGACCGGTCGTTACTCGTTAGCAAGCTGCAAGCCTAGTGTTGCCTGAATTCTGAAAAACCTAACCAACTCGTATCGGCTTGTTCATTTTCAAGGTTCGGTCTTGTCTTAAATTTTCAAATCCTATTTGCTTATACGAATAAGACGCAGGGCGAACGAAATTACTTGACAATACACATACTCGTCATCTAACATTTAATCATCTCTAGAATGTACAATACCCGAACCTCTTTTTCGATAGTTTTGAACTTAATACATTGTGCAGACTACACGGTTGGATGTGCACGTCGGGCGCGCGTAGGGCGGACCCATGCGGGTTCGATCAGACTTGTAGTTGAGTTTGGATCTGCTACCAATAATACGCTTCCCACATGTTCCAAAGTTTTGTCACTATTATACTGATGTCAAACCTAATAATACCTAATTATTATCTTTCTCTGTTTTACAAACAAATTAAATAAAAAAGTTGAATGAAAAAACCTAAACGGAATCAAACACATAGCTTGTCACGCGTTAATTTTCGAATTTCAGCGTCTAATATTAGATGGGTTTCACCTATAAGTGGGCCGTCCAAAAACTAATGCCACCGAGTAGGCAAGGATTAGTACCGGATCCCGATCTTGATAACGTGGGCTTAGTGGGAGTGGGAGTTATAGTGGGCTCAGGAGTCAGGATCGCCGTACTTGTTCCAATTTCTTGTCTAAAGAGGCAGACGTTCCGTCCGTAGACCAAGGTTTCGTTTGTCTCAGACTCTCTGCTCTGTGCTCTCAAGTCTCAACCAACATCCAACACTCAGCGTGCGTAAAGGCGTCTGTTATTGCCAGAATCAGCGATTCCAAAACTCGTCGGTTGAACTCTGGATGAATTAGTAATCGTGCACTGCGAAAATAATAATATGTAGTAGGGGTGGTTGCAGCGTTGTAGACCGTGGAAGAGGGTTGGGAAACGATGGAATGCGCTGCGAAGGGACGGGGAACGCGCTGCATCGGTCCAGCTACAAGACGTTGTGGTCGTTGCGGAGCCGTCGCTTACTGTTCCGTTTCTCACCAGGCATGATAAAGTTCATTATTTTTCAACTCTATTAAGTTGTTGCTGCTAGTTGCTACTGAATTTCAGTGACAGAAGCCGGAAAACATAGTTATGGCTGTACAATTCATCCGTGTTAATGCCCGAAACTCAAATTTCTCTTTTGATTTAATGGAAAGCGTAGTTTTATTTGGGTCGGCACTCAGCTCGTTGGTTTAGTTTTATTTCGGAAAATATGTGAAGGGCGTTGATTTTTTGATTTTATCTCTTATTATGTTTGTTTCTCTTCAGCTTTCACATTGGAGAGATCACAAACAAGAATGTGAAAGGTTAGAACTACAAATGAGGTCCGCAGAGGTCTTGCACGATTTCCCCTTTACATTCTCTAAGGAAGCTACGCTCCAGGTGACTGGTAATTTGGTTGTTGGCAGTTGGTAGATGGCTCTTTATGCCAAAGTCGACTAAAATTTCTATCCCAGTTTTGTTCTTTCTGTCTGCATGACTAGATTAGTGATAAGTTTCATTGACATGCTTCTTCTGTGTCTTCTTCTTTTGAATTAGGTTTGTGAAAAACAGGTGACTCGTTGCTCCTTTTTGATGACAAGGAGACTTCATCTTGTCGGAATGTGGAAATATGAATGTAGTTGTGGGACTTCGGTTGCTTCTTCTGACCATTTAAGGTTTACTTTTATCCTCTCCGTCTGCATGGAGATGTGGGGGTAGAAACTACATTGTGCGCCCATCGTTTTGTTCTTGTATCCTATATAAATGTTCGATGATAGGAACCTAAATGCTTCTCTAAATGGAAGTGATTAAGTCAATAATTTGTGCCATACTAAAAACCTATGGTTATCAGAATGTTATAGTATCATTGGAATTAGAAACATCATAAATACAATAAATGGAACTGTAGAAGCATCCACCATTACCACTCTCTGGTCCTGTAGTTCTTCAACATGTAACCTATCATATTGAGATGCGTTGAGAAGCTAACCTATTGTGGATGAAGGAATGCTTTGTTATACCATGCCAATGTTTTTTAACTTTGTTAGTTAACCTTACTTCATATTGGAGCATATTATGTATTAAAGACAACTACTATAGTCTTAATTTTTATTCAGTCATTTCTCATTGCTATTACCTTAATAGCCATACTTAATGATATTATTTTGTCCCCATGATCTATGTATTGCAACAGATCATGATGCAATAAGTTTATGCATGATGCAATGATATTATTCAGTTATTTCTCATTGTTATACCTTCAAGATCTAATGATGCAATAAGTTTATGTAAAGTTAGACTTATTGAAGTAAAAGAGGCACTAAATAAGAAGGACAAAGGAAAGGCGTTAGGATTTGATGGGGTTCCAATAGAAATGTGGAAAAGTATGGGAGAGGTAGGCTTTTTATGACTAACTAAGCTATCTAATAAGATAGTAAAAGAAAAGATGATGCCTAATGATTGGAGAAATAACAGTATGATGCCAATATTTAAGAACAAAGGTGATATACAAATTTTAATAACTATTGAGAGATTAAACTCATAAGCCACGCTATGAAACTTTGGGAGAGAATAATTGAATAAAGATTACAACTTGAAACAAGTGTATTAGAAAACCAATTTGGATTTATGCCAGGGAGATCAGCCATGGAAGAAGAATGATCTTCATATTGTGTTCATGGATCTAGAAAAGGCTTATAATAGAGTTCCTAGAGAGATAATATGGTGGATCTTGAAAAAGAAAGGGGTTCAAAGTGGGTATATAGACCTAATTAAGGATATGTTGAGGGGGGCAACAACCAAGGTTCAAAGTATCGATACGTTATGCATTTCAGCTGTATCGTATCGATACTTAGAAACGACCGATACACACTTTTTTTTTTTTTAGTTTTTTTTCAAAGTTTGGTTTTTTGGGAAGCTTATAAGATGTTTTTTATTCTTAAAACAAGTTGGGGGTCCAAAACACCTGGAAACAGGTGTTTCGGACCGTATCTTTTTCAAAAGATATGATACGATACGCCCGATATGGGGCGTATCGTATTGATACTTTGAACCATGGCAACAACCAATGTTAGACCACTAGTGGGAGAGACTTTGGATTTTACAGTTATGATGGGTCTTCACCAAGGTTTAATGCTTAGCCCTTATTTATTTGCATTGATCATAGATGAATTAACTAAACACATTTAGGAAGAAGCTCCATAGTGCATGTTTGGGGATGACATTGTTTTAATTGATGAAACTAATGAAGGATTAAATGCAGCCCTAGAAACAAGAGGTTTTAAAGTAAGTAGGGCTAAGACTGAGTATATGACATGTAGATTTAGTATAAGAGTGTAAATCAGGATACACTTAGGATTAAAGACCAAGAGATAACTCAATGTGCCCATTTCTAGTACCTTGGTTCAATAATTCATAACAAGGGAGAGATTAAGGAGGATGTCATTCAAAGAATTAGAGTAAGTTGGGCAAAATGGAGGTGTGTATTTGGACTTTTGTGTGATAGGAGACTACCACTTAGATTATAAATAAAATTCTATAAAACAGTTGTAAGGCCAGCTGTGTTGTATGGAGCAGAGTGTTGGGCAGTTAAGAAACAACATGTTGAGAAAATGAGCATAATGGAAATGCAAATGCTAAGATGGATGAGTGGAAAAGTTAGAAAAGATAGGATCAGGAATGAGGCCATCCGTAGAAACCTAGGAGTAACTCCAATAGGTGATAAAATGAGAGAGGGTAGACTAAGATGGTTTAGTCACGTGCATAGAAGGCCACCAGCAGCTCCTGTTAGAAGAAGTGATTTGTTACAAGTGGGAGGGGCTAGAAGAGCTAGGATAAATCAAAACGAATGTGGGTAGAAGTAGTAGAAACAATTTAAGCACTAATAAATTAACAGTGGATATGACTTTTAATAGAATGGATTGGCAAAACAGGATTCTTGTAGCCAACCCCATATAATTGGGATAAGGCTTGGATGATGATGATGTATGTGTGCATTTCTCTATCTCTTCTCTTTTTTTAAACTAGCAAAAGGATAGGTGAGCAAGTGTCTTGAGAGGTTTGTTTTATATTCAGAAAAAGTGGCATTGCTAATGAGCTGCTTCCCAAAGCAAGCTTTGGAATTGTATAATAACATTTAAGTGCCATAAGAGCATTATTTATTCATGAAATGTAATATATGATTCAACAAAATAGCTGATTACTTGTAATGATTTAGAAAATAAAATACTGCTGTAACAGCAGTTTTAACCATTGTAACAGTGGTAATGGACAAAGCCTGCCATTATTATCTCCAATACCTTTCTTTTAGATCAAGATTAAGGTGGTTGGCAATTAAGGTATTGCACCTTTATAATGGTTATGATGCTGCAATTGTCATGTGATTCTTTTTACTATTTTCTATCTGTATTTTTATTACTAAATACACTGTTGTATATTTTTCTTTGATTTAAATTGCCAAGAGTGCTACAAAAGTTAACCTTAAAATTTTGTGGTAATATATGTATAAGGGATAATTGATGGTGTTCCTTTAAAATTTTTATTTTAAATTTATTGTAATAACACAGTCTTTCTTTTTTTATTGTTCTGGTGTGTATTCACAGGATAATTGATGATTGGAATCTTCCAAGCACTTTATGCCCATGCTGTGGTAATTTTCCCTTAGCTTTTAGTTTTTGTTGCTTGCAACCATCATTCATTCTCAGTAATAGATGATACTTTTATTGGTTACCTTGAAAATCATGTAGAGCCAATAACTCCAATATCAATCTGTTTGAGAAGTTGGAAAGACTACTATGAGTGGCGGTGCCTCCCATTGCATTCACCTGTTGCTTTGTTACTCCACTGGGTATGCTATAAGTCTATTTTTGCTATAATATTCCTTTTTCATTGGGTGTTTTCGTAACCTATTAGACTGTTGTTGTAATCTCAAAGGATGCCTATGGGCTTACCTGTTATTGTTTGTAATTTGATTGTTTTTCTAACATAGCAAGTTGATGTTGGCTTTAACCCCTGCTTACCTTTTCCCAAAGAAAGGCCTAATCATATTTTATAGGGAAAAGAGTCAAAAGAAACTATGGGACAGCTTCCTTATATTGATATTCTTCTCATGCTTAACCACAGGTTTGTCTGTGATATTGTTATATATCCCCAAGATGTTATGGACCTATGGTTTGGTGACCAAGTTATAAGATTAATTTTCTAGTGTTTTATTAAGTTGTTCAGTGGAAAAAAAGAATTAAAAAATTAGTCTTTACAGGGGTACATAAATTCAGTGGTTTTATGTTTAGCAAAGGAAATAGTTACATCATAAATTAGGGTGCAAAATAAATCAAAGGATACAAAAAATCTCTGCTGGAATTTTACACATAACTTTACTATATCAATAAAATTCAAAGCAGGTTAGTAATAAAAAAATACCTCCGATGTATGAGATGACTTTGATCTATGTCACAAAATACAGGTAAAATTCATTGTCAATAATCACCTACTTCTGTTTGTTTATTGTATTTAGACATCCTTCATGCTGTTTCTATTTTCTATAATTTATAACTTCTTTAGTTATTGATTTGTATATCTATTTTAATTTCAGACACTTACAGTATACCATGCTATTCAACTTGCTACTATAACAAGATCAGTTGATGGAAGTAGCAACAAGATCCATATTCACTATCTAGGTATATCTTTACTTGCTTTCTGCTGCTTGAGCAATAATTTTTGAAGTAATTTCTTTTTCTCATGTGCAGTGGTACTTTTATTTAGGAGAACCTGCAAATTTAGTTATCTTTTTGCTAAAATTTGTTTCTGTCAATATGGTAGTTTTATATTGGATATGCAACTTAGATCACATCCTTTTCTATATTATCCTTTTCTTCTGAATTGCTTCTTGGTAATAAAAAACACATAACCGTTTGTGGCTAAGTTCATCCAACAATTCTGGGATTGCTTTATGCTTTTTCTGAGGGGGACTTCATGAAGTGCACCCCATTGGTGAGACATATTCACTTTATGAGAAGTCATTGGTAGTGATGATCATTTGTGGCCCGTCCCAGAAATTTCTGGGCCTGATGCATTATCCAGTGCGCTGTGTGTTACTTTATATTATATAAAGTATAACATAAATTTTATACATATTACTTGTCATAATATATATATATATATAGAGAGAGAGAGAGAGAGAGAGAGAATGCTTTTATTATATATTTAATGTTTTTACATTTAAAATCATAGGCCTGGGACCTGGCCTGGACTATAGCCCTTGTCAAAGGTGCTAAGCCTATCCTGGGCCTCTGGTTTTCAAAACATTGAAAACATGCTTCATTAATCAAAGGAATCCCATTTCGGCTGAGTTGTTTTGTCTTTTACAAGGGCTACCTCCATTTGTTATGATAAATTATAGATCGAGGAGACTATCAAATTGTAATTGGGTGGATGCGGGGCAAGGAATCAGGTTCATGGATGTCTCTTCATTCTGTTAGGGGCGCATGGTCTTTGGCATCCTGCATAAACACCTTGTTTGGATGGGTCTAAAGACCCGTGATTCGCGAACTCCTTGACAGAGTTGGTGACTATTGTGTTTTCTAGAAGTCAGGAGAGTATTTTATGGATGATATTATTTGTTCTTTTCCCTTTTTTCCTTTTTTTCCCTTTTGCTATTCTGACAAGGACTGCAGAAAGAGTGAACAGTTTTAACTTTTTTCTTTTTAAAGTAAACAAAGGACTTACAAAGGCTTCAGACAAATCTATCTTCCCTGGATGGCTTATGTGCAATTTATGTGCAGTTAATTAAAGCAGGAACCACCCCACCCACCTTCCTCTCTTTGCAAAAGATTGCCAGGAAGAAGGTTTCACAAGATTTCTTGTCTGCCATCCCTTTGGGGGGATCCCTCTCTAAACACCCTTTTGTCCCAGAATTTATTAAATAACCAGGAAATAAATTTAAATACTGGGAACATAAAAACTTAACCCCTCAAGTTTTGTAGAAAAGCATTTGTTGGTCCCAGCTTTCTGAGGTCTTGGAAGGGGTGGATTGGATACTAGCCTAACCTTTGGTATTTTTTGCACCAAGTGGCTGCTCTCAGACTCAAACCTGCATTCTCGCACTGTCCATTACACCAAGCAATGGCCCCTAAAGAGCATTTGATGATAAATGGCGATTAGCTCCTAAATTATGTTTTGTTGCTAGGTCCTTGTATGACATTTAGATTGGTTCCTTTTTTGTGAAACAGTTATTTTTTCTTAATTAGGCTGGTGGGCAGGGCATCCATATTTAACATTTAATTTTTGTACCTCGGAGATATTTTTCATTCTTATTTTCATTTGTCACATGTTAATATTATCATGGATCAGCAAAAATTCTGTTTTGTATTCAATCTCTTATGGCCTTCTATAATCATCTAAGGATTTGGAAAAATGAAGATAATTGTAATGGTGGTCATAAATTTGAATCCATATGTAATAGTTTTGATAATAGCAAGTTGAAAGATCTTTCTTTTTCAAGCAACTTCTCTACCCTCATTTTTTTTGACTTTATAAAAGCTAAGTTCATTAGTTGTCTTTGTTTTTTTTTATAATTATTTCATTATTTGTCTATGTTGTATTATTGTTTTTCTTGTTTTACTAATTTTTAGGTTTTCTTCATGAATAAATATTGGTAGGGCCTGATAAAGAACTTCTTCAACTTGCCGGATTTGCAGAGTTACATGCACTTTTTCCTGGTATACAGGTGCATATGGAACTTGTTGGACCAGCAGTTCCGCAATTTAGGTTGGCTACAGCCAATTATGCCACAGTAGTCTTGTTTATTTATTTTTTCATTTTGAAGACCTATGCCTTATTTAATTTGGTTTTACTAAATCCAACAAAGCCTTCTCCTACCAGGGCAAGTATTGGCATACATAGTAAACATAAGAAGGAAAGAAAATATAAAATTTTCTTGCATTTTCCCTCTTTGATGTTATTTTATTACATCTTTGCATTTGGACTGGCAGGGATGGTGAGAGGATTGATCTTAGGAGTTATGTTCATTGTGTTGAGGTAGATTGCTCTTGCAAATCTTCTAGTGATAATGCCAGTCTTCTAGTTTCCCATGGCAGAAATTCAGCAGTGACTATGCGGCTTCATAAAGGTTTCTATCATGATAGATATAAAGAAATAGTGAAGGTTCTCTCTCTCTCTCTCTCTCACACACACACACACACAGACTATGACACTATTTATGTCAACGTAATTTTTAAACTTTGTATGCAGAGGACCTGGCTTTTCTCAAATTGGGCTTTTGATCATGTGAAATTTCCATCCAATTTCTCCTTTGGTTTTCTCATGATTTTGTCCCATGTGCAGGAATCCTTTCCTCATCTAATCATTGCTTCAAATGCTGGCATTGCTGCTTATTCTAGCTGGTTACCAACAATAGTAGGTCTCCTTTGCCTCTTTAATCCCCATTCCTAATGGTTCATTTTTTAATCTTCTTTAACAACCCAAAAATTTCTTTCCCTAAGTTAAATGTAAGGCTTTTTTGATATTTATTTGTAATTTATAAAATATCCCAGTGTTTCTTGTTGTCAGGAGACAATAAAGGAGATGGATGTCCCCGCTATTTTTTCTGATTACTGTGAAGAAGCTGCGCATTTGGCTGCGTGTTGTATTAGCTCTGTAACAAACCGTCCTCTGAGGCTTCCTGTATGTGCACCTGCCACTTCTTCCCTAATTCTTTCGAACAAAATTGGAACCTGAAGGCCTAAAAGAAAAGAAACAAGAAAACCCTTGAGCAAGAAAAGGGTAAAAACTAATTTACCTATTTTTTTGACCAATAACTGGTTTACTTAATTGGCTTGCATTTTTTGTGACTAGCAGGTTCAATTAAATCCATTTAGGCAGCCAATGGCGGTGGAAGATAGTGCTTTGTTTCTCCCTTGCTACTCAAATTGCTTCGTCTTTGGTATGTAAACTAAGCACGCTTAAGTGATGAATTGGTGTTTGCTATAGGCTCGGAATTTCCATCCAAGGAGCAGTAAGAAAACAGAAATTCTTCAGGCTTGGTGATTGTAATCAGTTTGCACTGACAAAGAAGACTAGTAGATCGAGTTTGATGTACAATCAAACTATATGTGGTAAATGGTACCTGAGGCAGTCTCCAGGAGATGAATTGGCAATTTTTGGTAGTCTGAAAGACTGAAACTTCATGTGACATTTACAGTGAGCCTTTGGTGCATTCCATTTAGTGGCAGCCATCGGTACGTTCCATTTGGTGAAGATCTTTTGTATTATAGGATCGGTGACACAATGTGATTACAACCTATAATCAAAATGCACATTTCATTAGACTAAATCTTTTCTATAGTGAAATTTGACATTTTTACTGATACATCGATGATTTATTGGTGTCGTCTATTGATCCTTGCTGTTAATGCCCATTCAATGCTGTTCGCGGATTGGACTCAGTAAAATATGTTTGATTTCGGGCCGGTGCTCCGGGATTAGAGTCCTCTTAGATTTTTATTATAATATTTTTTACTTATAATTATTTTTTGTAGAAGTTGGTGAACAATGCTGCAAGTCAGTGATATGTTGCCTATCAGAGATGGACAGCTCTTTAGGCTTGTAGGAATTTGGGGCATCAGAGCACGTTTTAGGGACAGATTTTGTGCCTATAGGCTATAGGCTTTACACAGCATCAGCTTTTCTAATATCCACAAATGATCTTTGCTCACGTTAATCGACTCTTCAATTATCAAATTTCTGAGTGGCTCAAAAATCTTGGGAGAGGATTGTAGTGTACCATCAAAACTGAACGAATAGCCACCTCTCGAGTCAGACTGATACACCATAAACCTTCGGCTTTATTAAACTAAATTTGTATCGTCCATAGCTGATGGTCTGCTTGCTTCTTAGGTTCATTTCATAGCTTTGCTCTTATTGTTGAAAGGCATCCCGTATCCAAGTAATGAAATAATGCTGTGGACATTATATCCCAAGTGTTCAGCACCAAACGGGTATGCAGCTGGGCTGCTGGAGAATTGGAACTGAACGAACCATGCTATCTTAACGTGTTTCATCGCTCGGTTTGAAACTTGGTTTTCTGGGATTTAAATTTTGTTCAGAGATTTCAACAAAATATTGACTGTTCGGTCACGATTTATTTAAATTTGATTATTTGGGATTAATTTTTTTTTCAGAGTTTTTGACCCAAAGATTGAATTCACCCGCTGGATCATCACTCTTCTCCCTTTCTGATCCATGGATGAATATGGCATTACTTACTGTTTAGTACAAAATATGATGCGACGGCCGACGGGAGATGGGATATGGTTTCTTGCTCCAACGTCCAGTAACCTGTCGTTTCATGCAGATACAGTCGTTAAATAAGGAAAATTCGAAAACTTTGGTTCTTGTAATGAAAGGGGGAACTTTCCAGTTTCCCCCAATTATCAGCAAGCCCCAAACTACATTTTCTATAACATAAAATAACAAAAAAATATATTATATTTACATTACAATCACCACCTCAAGGCAACCAATATGAAAATATCATTTTCGAGGTCCCTATCTCAAATAGCAGATGTGGAAAACAGTCTCTCAATCTGCTACTTTCAGCTCAAAATTGCAGACTTTGCTAATCAGTCCACTGGTCTCCTAGATGTGCGTCAGCGGTGCCCCTAGAATCCATAGCTTGTGTACAGGGCCTCTTTGCATATGCAGGTGTTGTTTACTTGTTTTTTTCCTCTTCGGGTGGTTCAGAGCTATTCATGGTTTTCCGAGTGTCCACCTGTACCCCTCTTTTTTACAACAAATAAAAGTTCTCGTTATCGATGAATCAATAGAATTTCAACATGGTCCTGTGCCAGATCCACCGAATACCAAAACTTGATACTGCTTTACGCCCTTGGTGAGTTTCAAGCAAGCTTATTAGACATGGCTTCTACTGTTCCCAGCAAGGATCAATTAGCTGCAAAATGGAAAATAACCTGCAACTTCATCGCTAAATAAAGATTTTTCTGAGCAGATAATAATAAATGTTAAAGAACTTGTCAATTTTACTCTTTAATAAAAAATCAATACTTCATGCAATGGCCTTGAGTTTATTAAAATATATGTGATTCTTAGCAATACTATAAAATGCTACTTATCTAATCAATATTATTAGACCATTCACCAAACCAAAAATGCCACCAGGCCATATCATATGTCAAGCGATTCAATCACTAGGTTGAA
Source organism: Nelumbo nucifera (assembly GCF_055504915.1). Classification (NCBI taxonomy): domain Eukaryota; kingdom Viridiplantae; phylum Streptophyta; class Magnoliopsida; order Proteales; family Nelumbonaceae; genus Nelumbo; species Nelumbo nucifera. The sequence goes on along the minus strand of NC_142652.1, from coordinate 13,595,238 downwards.
CCAATGACCCATGTCAGTCATATTATAAATATATTATGCATATACCATAATGTGTAATTGTCTGTGGTTTAATGGTTATTTTTCTAATTTTCTAGGTCCAAGCCTTGTAAATCATGTTTTTTTTTTTTGTTTTGTAAAAAGCACATATATATTTGGTGAATGTAGGCATTAAATAAATAACATACAAACACAGAAAATGTTATAAGGTTTTAAAAACCGGATTGGACATGTAACTGTTTTGGGGACCAGCTCTCGGGTTGAACGGTCTGACCATCTGGTTCGAACGGATGGTCCGTTCTGACTTAAAAAATAAAATAAAATAAATAAACAATGGCCAAAAAACTATTGTCCGAGTCGACAGTTCAACCACCTAGGTCAGAGGGTTGCTGACCAAATAAACAATCTTTGGCCAAAAAGCGGTTTTAAGGTGAAATGGAACCAGAAAACTGACCATTTACTGGGTCAACCGGTCCAACCATCTGATCCGGTCCGGTTTTCAAAACCACGAATGTTATGGCTTAATATAACATACAATTCTTTGTCAATAAAAGGTTTTAGTTCTTGTTGCCATTTTACAATATATGATGAATCAGTGACCCAGGTATGTCGTTGAGCCAAGACAGTTTTCAACAATTTGCCTGGCTTCATAGTGTGGGTGAAATGGTTCTTGAAAAATCTAAAAACTAAAGCTTCAAAAATCATAATGCCCTCCAGCTCCTTTGCCTGACGGTCCGACATCCAGTCCAGTCCAAGTCTTACAACAAATTCTTTCTTGTTGAAATTTTGGTGTCACCAAGAAAAAAATCTAAGTGGACATCCCTGAATTAAGCATTGCTTAGATTTATGTCTAAAGTTCACCCTTCTCACGGTAGATTATCACGTAAGTTGCATGTGGCACATTGTGCATCTGGAAGGTCTACATTTTTGCCAGTGTCGCAAGGACCGGATGTCAGAATATGACATGTGTCCATGCAAACTGATTATAGGTGGCCTCTGCTTTTGTGTTCTTGGATGAAGGTTAATTAATTGAACATATCATGTAAGGGAGTTGTTATCCACATATACTGGGGTTGTGGCCATTGTAATCTTGCATTGGAGCTTCACTATACCACATAAATAATGTATGTTATTGCAGACCAAAATCTTATTACCATCTTGCATCATGCACTCTTATGTTCCAACAGGCTCAAAATCATTCAAAAAACAAATAAAAGGAAAAGAAGTTCAATGACCAAAAATAATACCAAAATTGATTCAGTATGCCTTTCTCTACTCCCTCAATCAAGGATTTGTTCATTTATTTTACAGGACATAACTTTACTTGTATGATAATAATTGCATCTCAACTATAGCCAACAATATTCGATAAAATGCCAATTCAGATACTTAACATTCTTCTGTCTACAGTGAATTTATTTTAGTGATGGCCACTAAAACGAGCACTCATCTTTTTTTTTTTTGATAATTAGTACTCATCTTCTTTTTGACATCCTTGATTAGCTAATCTTGGCAGAATCTTTGTTAGGGAGATACAACTTTAATCTGAAAATGTTCATCACATCATCTAAGCCTTGTCCCAACAATATGGGTCAGCTACGTGAATCCTGCTCCTCCATTCTGTTGTGTTCAGTGCCACATTCATTGTTAAATTATGGGCCCTCAAATCATTTCTCATTACTTCAACCCATGTCCTTTTTGGTCTGCCCCTAGCTCTGTTAGCCCCTTCAACTTGTAACAGAACACCTCTTATTACCAGTGATGTAGATGGTCTTCTTTGCACAAACCCACGGTTTTTTTTTTTGGAAAAAGGTAAGGTAAATTTATTCAAACGGAAAAGGAGAAAGTACAAGTGTACAACAAAACCCAGGCCAAAAAGACGGCCTGAGTGCAAATCAGATTACAGACTCCACCAAGGCCCTGTTTGATGATTAAGTACTTGTTTCACAAGTACTTATTTTAACAACCACTTAAGGCTGTTTAGTAACCCACTTTTTAAATCACTTATTATGTTTTTAAGCACTTATTGGGGTGAGAATATTTGGTAAACTACTTTCCCCATAAGTGCTTATATTGACACAACGACAAATTTAACCCTCACTTCACTCATTTTCAACATCATTATTTGCATAAAAAATAATTCAAACAATGTCAAAAAATATACAAGAATGAAGAAAAAACAGGAGAGTTTCAAGTAAAAAAAAACCCCAAGAAGAATGATACATTTCTTCATCAGAAACAGCCCGTATTTGTCACTAATTTACCCACTTTTTTGAATTTTTCGGGGGTATCTTCTTTCCCTGTTTCTCGGTTCCAATTAAAGTTTTCCGAGCTTCAATTCCAGTTTCTCTTTCTGGGTACCAGTATTTCATCCCCTTTTATTTCATCTACTTTCGACAATAGAATAGTATTCCAATTGAACAGTTTCTTCAGTCACCAAAAAAGAAAAGATGGGAGTTGTTCTCTTCTCGATGCATGGAGTACAGAGATGGAACCCACCTCACACTCACCGCATTCTCTTTTACGGAGTGCCGCTGCACACATGGAGTACAGAGACGTCCAAAGCTATAGGAAATGCAGTACGCAAATTCAGAAATTTTGATGATAGGAACCGCCACTGGGAGCAGTTACAGTTCGCCAGAATCCTGATTGAAACTGACAATGCGATGAAGATTCCAACGCTGCTGGACCTGTTCTAAATAGAAGAAAAGTTTCAACTAAGAATTGCAGTAGCAGGGAGAGAAATAGGGGAGAGATCGAGAGAGGAACTTAAGAAGAGGAGCCAAGATTTGGCGACTAGAAGAAAAGAAAGACGAAAGGTTTTCAATGGCAAAGTTGGTTGGCAGGGAGGTGAGGTAGATGAAGGGACAGAGCAAGGGAGGGGCTGAAGGAAGATGACGAAGCTGAAGCTGTGAAGCATCAGACTGGGGAGTGGGGACAAGTCAGGGAAGAAGATTATGAACAGTGCTTTTTGGGCGCGGGGGTATTTTAGGCATTATAAAAATTTATTAGGGACTGGTTCGTCCTATTTTTTTGGAGTACTTCTTCAAGAAGTACTTAAAAAAAAGCCAACTTGAAGTCACTTTTTCAAACAAGTACTTTAAAAAAAGTACTTCCCCACTTTTTTACCAAACACCCATAAGTACTTAAAAACCACTTAATGTGTGGTCCCATGTTTTAAAAGAAGTACTTGTTAAAAGAAGTACTTCTTTTAAGTGTTCTCAAACAGGGCCCAAGACTGAGAACAAAATAAGAGACAGAATCTGATGCTTAAAATCCTCAGTAACCGACACCCAAGAGATCAGCTTGCCCACAGCTCTCTGCACTAATTCTTCAGGACTTTTAGCTCTATAACAGAAAATTCTATTATTCCTCTCAGCCCAAATAGACCACAAAACAGCTGCAGGAATGGTCCTTGATGAGATGCTGCTCACCTCGGAAGCCCCTTCGAGGGTGGCTTAACCTCCTGAAACAGAAAGGGTGGAAGAACGGGGATGGGAGGAAGAAGATAACACAGAGAGAGAGAGAGAGAGATAGTAAAGAGATATTCATTCACACCACTTGTTACATGATCAGGGCCTTGTATAGCTGGCCTAACGACTCAATCATGAAGAAAATATCTTCTTGTGGCAGTGTAACTAACTCTGGAAAAGGCTCTGCCAGTGTGGCATGCTAGCCTCTCTGTCTTCTAGTGAAATGCTCATCGGTGGGAGTCTGCTCCGCACCTGCTGTTGGGTTCGAAGGGGGTGTTTGGGCTCCAACAGTCCTCCACACTAATTTTCCTTTCTTGTTTAGGCCTTTAAATCTCCAACAGCACAGCAGGTCCTTGACTGATCTTGGCATCACTCAATTAATACCCAGAGCTTTCAGGAAATGTCCCCACACCAGGAGGAAGCCGGGCAATGAATGCATAGGTGATCTGTTGTTTCTGGGAGAGAACCACACAGACCACAAGAGGATCCGGAATCTTAATGCCACGCCTCTCCAGGTTAGCTCTAGTCAAACATTTATCAAGAGCCATTGTCCAAACAAGAAAGTTAGACTTGGAGGGGCTTGTTGAATTCCAATTCTGATTGGCAGGAAAATCTGAAGGACCTGAACTGTTCAGCTTGAGGGCCAAGGACTTAACAGAGAAACAACCATCTGAATTCCATTTCCAGCTCCATTCATCCTCCAAATTTATATCTATCCTCTGATTTTGAAGCAGCCCCAGCAGCTCCACAGTCTCTTCCAGCTCCCAATCAAACAAGCTTCTCCTTGAAGGGTGGTCTAAATAATGGTTCCTCCAGAATAGTTATAACTCTCAGCCACTGAAGAGTCTTGGTTAACAACACATTGGGTCCAAATAATGGTTCCACCAAATGGGCCATCCAAGCACCAACGGTCCTTCCAGAACTTTATTCTATCTCCTTTGCCAACCTTAAGACTGAATAGGAATTCTGTTTTTTGAGTTCAGATGTAATTCTTTTCGTTCTTTTCCGGTGTCTGTCGACATCCTTGTGGCATTAAGATGGTTTAGCTCCCCCCTTGTAGTTTTTTTTTTTTTTTTTTTTTTTTTTTTTTTTTTTTTTTTTCTGTTGATGAAATTCCTGTTATTGATCAGAAAAAAAGGGGGAAAATCCCCTCTCAGGAGCGGGAGGACATCACCCATTTCTGCTCCCAGTTTATCTGGGGTCCTGGGAGCGGGAGGACAGTATACAGACTTAACTGCTGTCATTTTCTGCACTCAGCGGCTGCTGTAAGATTCAAACCTCCATTGTTACATTTATCAGCATTAGATTTTACCATTGCACCAAGAAATGGCCCCCGAGACATGTAGAAGGTCTAAAAGACAAACCCCTTGGCTTAACATGAGATCTCCTAAAAAAAAAAAACTAAAACCAATGCATTGAAGGGTAAAAGTAAAAACAAGAGCCTGCTAATTTTGTTGATCACTGCCTTGAGAGATTTTGTGATGTAGGATGGGGTAGGGGTCCTACAAATTTCAAATCTGGTGGACAGCTTTGCAGGGTGAAGGTGCTTTGGCTGATTGAGGATGAAGAATATGGAATAAAAGGTAGGGAAGGGTAGGGAAAGCTTTATAAACCTTGTATAGGTTTCCCTACTTTTCCCTTCCTTTCCCTACTTTTTCCTTCAAACCAAACATAGCCTTAGGGTAAACAACAGAGAAATAGATTGCTTAGAAGAAACAAGTGAGAGAAGAAAATAATGAGAAAATTACTGGCAGCAACCAAAAATCACTAAATCAAACTTTATTTCATCAAACCAACTCTTTTTATATTGCAATTACAATGACTATTTACAGACAACTTATGAACTTGAATGTCCCTTCACAGACTCTGATTTGGATTAAGAAACTGACACAAATCAACTTCTAGTTGCTTTAGAACTAAGAAAAATCCAATAGTAACCCTTAATAACACTTTCTTATTCCTGCTATAACTAACTTAAAGTGAAGACAGCAGAAATTACTAAAAATAGTAAATAGATGTTTTACTATAAATAGTAATTATGGGATTCCTATAATATAAACAGAAAATCCTGAAAGTTACCATACGTAGTATTTTTTAAATAGCTACAAATTTCTAGAAAAATTAAAACCATATTCTTAAGACAACTACAACTAGAAAATAAATTTTAAATATTCAAAAAATACCAATATCCTACCACCCAAAAATTTTGAAATTGGTGAAGGAATGCGAAACTAATTTATATCTACCATTCTACATTATTTTGTCATTTTTTCCCTAGAGAAATCTTGCATTTACAGTCAAAAGGTGGCAATGGAAATCAATCTCCATAAAGGCACAAACTCTGACAATTACCCAAGTCACCATACAACCAGCATTGAAGAACTTCCATCAGGCTACTTGGCGTGACCAATGATACATACATAACAGCAAAGAGCTCTAGTTTCTAACCTGCACTTTTAATAGGCTTGAAGACCAAATTCCTATGTTAGGGGACCAGATCCCTTCAAAGGATAACCCATTAATCTACCAAAACAATCTTGAAATTTAGAAACCTTACTAAACAGATTTTTAAGGGTCTCTACAGCTACAGGATAATCAATAAATCATGGTTAAGCCATCAATATACAAACACCTTATCTAGAAGAAAAGGAAGCAAGTAGATTTATCAAAAACATGGCAAATATCTCTTTATAACTATCAGAGTTTATATAACAAATGCTACATGCAAATAAAGGCAAATCTGATGTAGTCAAATGTTTTTGCAGGAAATAGCATATATTATGGGATCTTAAAAAATGAGTAACAGAGAAGTTTGGGGCAAGCAATGGTGGGAAGACTTACATGTGCAAGTTATTCAAATAAAGAAATTATTTTGAGTTCATCAGCATCCCAACAATTTAATTGACCTGCTGCAATCTTCAGACGATCAAATGAAAACTGTATTTTGTGTCTTTCTTCAAGTGTATTGCCCATTTCATTTGAAGACTGCATTAACTATATAGAATAAAATAGTCAATGACTTTACTCATTGTATTTGACATCAATTGATAATTAAAGAACATAGCAATCCTTCAAGGTTCTCGATTCATCATTCCCATACTATTATGGTGTATATACCTGGATAATAAGTTTTTTGAATCAGTAACTGTGCTTTTCTTTAATTAATAGAGAGCAGATGAGAACCATAGATTCCAATTTAACTTGCAAGAGTAAGACAGCAATTCAATGAAGACAGTGGCTGACTACAACAAAAGAATAGATTGTAAACAGTTACAAGTTCAGTTTTTCAAATGGCCCAGGCATCCCCAATTCCAAGTCACTCTTTTTGATTCCCATCCTTGCTGGATTATCTGCCAAGCTCTTGGCAGACCTGCAAATCCAGATGAACAGGCAATTCAGGTTGGAAGGTACAACTATTTCTTCTCTAAACAAAGATCAAAGAAATCAAGGTCCCTCAGCTTTTGATTGCAACCAACCTATTACCAATTGATGGTCTCTCTCAACAAAATCCTGTTCCAGCCAATGTTCTTCACAAGTTCCAGTCCTTGTAGTGGAGCTAGAATTCAACCCTTAACAAGTTACCAACCCCAGCTGGGCTTGAATAACTCATTAAAATGTTACCATCATGACCTCTTACCTTTTCCACTACACCTGCTTGTACCCGGTTCCAAAGAAAACTACCATCAAAACGAAGCTCAATGTGTCTTTGTGCAGATGCTGTCCATGGTTCAGATATTGCTCGTCTTGGAGTAAAGCTAGCACAGTACTCCAGCCTCTCACTACCAAATCAACTGGAATTAAATTCATCTTTAGTGTTTCACCCAGTGTGCAACACAGATCATGCAAAGGTCAATAATGCTTCTATATGTTGACTTTTGTTTTAAAAAAATCTGGAATTCCATTCACACCAAATATAGCACAAAACGGTTGCCCTCCTGCAATGCTGAAAACTTCCCTCTTCTAGTGTAATAGGGAAGTAATGAAGAGATTGATAAAATAGCTTCAAACCTTTGTTATGAAAGGACACTTAAGAAGGAGATTACTTGCACAATCTCCACTCTTCAAGCAAAGAAGCACATATTGGAAGTGTAAGTACATGTAGTTTACCATTGGACTGATTACAGTGAGGATCTTGATAGCACAAAGGTAATCACGATACGAGCTGTGCTGAACATTACATTTGCCGTTAAAATCACTGAAGGCTTTGCGACCATTCCCGATACGGGATCTTGGGCAAGCATAAAAGGGGATGGAATTAGAAACGTACAAGAATCTTAGCGGATATGAAAACCCTAATCCTAAAAGATCCTCATCGGACATGTGGAAAAACCTCGATAGACACTTCAGCAAATCAAGAATACCTTCCTGAAAGAGGAAGAGCACTTCCTCAACACCTCCTTTTAACCCTAATAACACAACTATAAAAGGAGGATGACCCTCATAGATAGGAGGGAGAACAACTCTCCCCCACGTTAGACACTACCATATAACCCTAACCCTAGGGTTTCTTAGGGATCTCTCTCCTCCTCCCGACCGTTCTATGCAACCATTCCTCTCCATCTTCTTCTCTCTTCACGGCCATTCCCCCTGGACCTTCGGAAACTTGACCAACCGATAGAATTCCATGGTTATTACAAGGAGAAAGGGACCATTTAATCATCCATTGAAGAGAGTCACATGTATTGATTATCTTCCAAAAGGCTTCCCAAAATAATACTTTGACCCCAAAGAGTTCTCATCGGAAATGGGTTGAACAATCAGCAAAGAACTTTAGAGAAGGAAGAACAAGAAAACAAGCCTAGGGTATTAGGGGTCCAAAATTGCACCAGAAAACAACCCCAAAGAGTTCTCATAGCTTCAATATACCATAATGCATGACAGGAAAAAAATAATAATAACTGTATTTAATTGCACCAGAAGAGTATTACAATAAACCAGTCTGATGATCTGATCTCATTCATCATGTTTGAAATTAGTGATCAATAATTAAAATCTCGATAAGAAGACATTTTAGACAACAAAACCCATGGGAAACTGGAATTAGTGTTCAAAAGCCAACTGGTTTCACCAGAACTATGCTCCATGCAAATGGGTTATATTTGTACCAGTAGCATGTGAAATAACCTGGTATTGTGTATAGCATGTCAATAATCCATTAGGTAGCTTCATGCCAATTTCCCCTGCAACTAGTTGTAAGACAGTGGGTTCATAAAAGTACATTAACCCACTTGAACCAGCAAGAACCCGAGTCAAACCGGACCGGACCAGATCTATTGATCAATTGATTAAGAGCCATTTGCATCAATTTAGTGTTAGAACATTCTAGAATATCAATTACAGGGCAATAGAATGCGGGAGATCCAAAAACATTATAAATAGGGGCCCCATAGCCAAATGGGGGCCCATGAATAACAACACAATAGATCCATATTATGGAAAAGAAACCCATATTCTCTCTCCTTTCTAATCTCTCTCTCCTCACTCTCCTGCCTGTAAGTCGATGGGATAAGGTTAGTCTGAAAGCTCTAAAGTTGGGATTTGAACACTAAGGATCAAAGAGAGCACAAAGGGATCTGATCCGTAAGCTCAGGATTGGGGAATTAGGAAAAAAGGTCCTTAGCACAGAGCTCGGTTCCCTATTTATAGGAAAGAATCACCACGCAACGGGATGAAACCCTTCCAGAATCTTCTATGCCCTTAATAAACAAGCGGGAGGCAAATCCCATGTTTTTCTCAAGGGCACATGTCCTGGGGACTGCAAGACGGTTATACCATGCTCTTGGGAACCATATGGAAAGTACCAGGTACCATTATGTACAATTTCCCTAACCTCTGCCACATGTCATGATCCAAAGTTCCAAACGCCCCATGGCATCTTGGACCTCATGCTAAGCAGGCTCTCTAAGGACATACTGAGGTGAGGTATTCCTTACACGAGATCACACACTACTTGGAAGATAAAATTGTGAGACCTTAGATCTCTCTAGTCTCATCCTTCCTTACACGAGAACGCACACTCATCCTACCTTAGTGATATCGCACTTGCCTTATCTTATTGATGAAATGTCATGATCTCTAACAATCATTGTGAGATCCCCATAAGGAGCTTGCTAGGTTTAGTGAGATCGCTTACATTCTGTATTCATGAGATGTTATTTCGAGCCTGCTATTGCCATATGCTTATCCACTCTCACACTGCCACTTACCCTACGAATTTCCCTTCTCTCTCCTTCGATCTCGCACTACCATTGCCTTGGACCTTTGGAGGCTTGACCTTCACTTGGGCACACTGCCACTTACCCTACGAATTTCCCCTCTCTCCTTCGATCTCAACTACTATTGCCTTGGACCTTCGGAGGCTTGGCCTTCACTTGGGCACAGTTAATCAGCTTACACTAGTAATAATAAATAAATTTAAGCTGCTAAAGGTGCAAAGATTCAAAGACTGGCTTAGGAGAATATATTTAGTGGGTCACTTGCCTTTATCATTACATTGATTAATAATAGCATATTGGCTACTTTCCAAGTCTAAAGCTAGAAATCAAAAAGATGATGGTAATTGCCTATTCAAGTCATCCACATTGAAGAAAAGCAAGGCCATTGTTTAAACAACTTCATGATTGAACTTATCAAAAAAAAACTAAGAAATAAAACATCTTAATGCTTGAAGAACAGCAGCATACCTGTAAGCGCATTTTCTGCAAAATCCGTGTAATCTCTCCCTTACATGAAGAGAGTCTTCGTCGGATTTTTATATCCTGGTGCATGTACAAGAGGATGGACACAACTGCAACAATCCTACTTGATAGATCAAGTGTATGTTGGGTATCATGATTACAAGCAAGTGATGAATTATCTTCACCAATTGATGATCCCATCAAATCCAAAACAAGATTTAAGAGCTTATCACTTCTATCAAACAGAAAAAAGCATGGCACGAGATAATACTGGCATATGCTAATCTGATTGGAGTCTGTAACTTCATCACCATTTTCTGGAATGTACTGCATGAAATTTGAAAATAGAAGAATCAAATAAGCAAATTCGAAGCATATTCTATTTTTGCCAATATATGACCAAAAAGAAACATATGGACAAGAAACAGAGAAAAGATGAGATGCCAAGAGCAATTGATTTAAGAGAAAAATCCCATATGTTCAATCCAGAACATCCATATTTATCAAAAGAAAATAATAAATTAGTTAATCATCACAAGGAAGAGTACAACTATATAAGAAGAAAATCAGCATGTGACAATATTAGGCAGTAGAATTGAGAAGTACAAAGTACGCATTCTGAAATGGTAAAGGTTAAAGAATGGTAAAGCAACTTGTTGTAATGCAGGAAGGCCCATAAATCCAACCCAATGCCCAAAGACTAGCTATCTACTTTAGGCCATAGGCATTCCCTTTTGGGGCCAATCCCTCACTTAAGGCCAATGAGCCTCATGGCTCAGCCCATGTTTGAGCCAATCTTAGAATCAAAACAGAAGATACAAGTTTTTTTTTTTTTTTTGATAAATAAGATACAAGAATATTTGTAGAATGAACTAGAATATATTTTGTGTTGTGCTTTTATTTATTCATCTTGCCTGCAACAGATGTGGACAACTGGATTGAGAGTATTATTTGGGAGGCTTTTGTGCAACTCTCCTCAGAACCATAATGACATGCGAGGGGAAGGGGGGGGGGGGCTAGGAATATAGAGAAAAGGTTGGAGGAGAGGGATCCAGCAGGACAAGACACTGATAGGACAGACATATTACTGGATGGATTGAGATTGAACCTGGAAGAGCTCAGAGGAAGGGAGCAACAATCAAGAACTAGAAAAAGGAGAATGGAGGCGGAATTACTAACCTCCTCAGTGTGCAAAATTAAAGAAACATATTTGAAAAGAATACACAAAGGAGTGGCTTGAATTGAATAAAGAAAAGAAGGATGACAAGGGAATAGCAAGAAATGAAACTAATAAGTTGAGACATTAGGAGTTTAGATTGCAGGAAGAAAAGAAGAACCATAAGGCTCAGTTTGGAAGGAGTCCAAATACAAATATGTAGAACGCAAAACCTTGTATTTTGTATTATTTTGTATGTGTAGTGAGAATGGGTTGAATGGGCCTTAGTGTTCTTTATTTCTTTTAAGTAGTATTAAAAGTTATGTTTCTTAGTTATAGGCCTTCTTTTATTTTCTTTAATTATTTCTTTAGTGCTGGCCGCCCCATTAAGGGCATCCAAGTAATTGTACTCAGACTTAGAATTATTAATAAAAGTGGTGAAAGGGGGCTAGAGAGGTTCAAATTCTTCTTTTCTCTCTTCCCTTCTTTTCTTCTTCCACAACTTATTGCTGAAACTTCTTTCTCTTTCTCTTTTCTTGCATTATCTGAATTATTGTAGGTGTAATTTTCAACTTGGTATCAGAGCGGGTTCTCACTTTCGACCTTTTCTCCTTTCTTTGCCCATACATAGTGTGTATGGAGAACTGATCGGTTGATCAATAAACAACTTATGCAGCCCAGTTAGGAAGGTTTTTGGAGAGTTTTGTGGAGGTTTTTCATCCTTAGTTGAAGCCTAGGGCAGGTTCTTGGAGATTTTTTCCAAAAAACCCTAGATAACTAGAGAAACCTTGTTATAGGTCGTAGAGATAGTTTGAACCAGGTGCTTGGGGATCAGAGGTAATCCTTTTGATTTCTATTAGGGGCGGTTTTGGTTGGATTGGATTCTGGAACCTCTGGAAGGGGTGGTTAAAGTTTCTCTCTTTCTCCCCATCCCGTAGAACTCTATGAAACCCTAATTTTGGGTGGGTTGAAAGGTTCTTCTTTGCTTAGAACACTAAATCTAGCCTAGTAAAGCCCTAATTTGATTTTCGTTTGCATCCGTTTACTCAATGGAGTAAATTAGAGGAGAGACCAAATATTCCGTAGATTTCGAGTTTGGACATGGGGGGTCAGTGGAGAATCTTTTGGGGGCTATGACTACTGTGAAGCTAGATGGGACCAACTATTTAGTTTGGTCTCAATCTATTAAGATACATGTGTGTAGTAGAGGAAAATGGGGTTATATTACCAGGAGCAAGAAGAAACTAGAGGAGGAGGATCCTACCTAAGAAAGGTGGATGCAAGAAAACTACACGGTAGTGGGTTGGTTAGTGAATTCTATGCAACCACAAATTAGTCAGCATTACCTGTGGATGAAACTACAAAAGAAGCGTGGGATAGTGTCACAGAGACCTATTCCCAAAAGCTTAATGTTGCTCGGGCCTACAAACTGAAGCATGATGTCAATAATCTTAAATAGGGGGAGAAGCCCTTAGCAGTCTACTTCTCTATGATGAAATCTTTGGCAAGAGATTGATCTGATGGAGACTGTTGTTTGGTGTTGCACAAAGGATGCAGAAACATATAGGAGGTTGGTGGAGAAAAATCGGGTCTTTGGATTCCTCACCGGACTCAACTCGGAGTGTGATATTGTGAGGCATAATGTTTTAGCAAAGGATGAGGTGACTTTGTCTCAGGCATATGTTATGGTGAGCAGTGAGGAGAGCAGAAGACAGGTTCAGTCCGTTGAGCCGCAGGTTGATCACTATGTTAATGCTGGGATGAAGCTGAAGGTTAGCACTGGAAGAAAGATGTTATCTGCGAATACTGCAAGAAGCCTAAACACACTAAAGACACATGTTGGAAGTTGCATATAGAGCTCGTTCCTGCCAGAGTCAAGAAAGAAAATGGTGGAAAAAGGGTTGAAACTGGAAAAGGTGGAAATGCAAATGTAGCCACCTCTTCACAAGGTAAACAAGGATAAGGTGGAGAGAAGTCAATGGGAGAACAACTTACAGCCGCCAGGGTTGAATATGAGAAGTATGCCAAATCATCAATCACTTGGAGTCCACTGCTACAACCCCTTTAGAGACTATTCCTTCCTCTACATATGCTCACTTAGGTATTTGTGCCATTACACATCATGCTTTTGTCTCAGGTACTCGTAAAACCCCTTGGATAATTGATTCTGTGCTTCTGACCATATGACTAGTGTTTCACAATTATTAACCTCTTACCAACTTCTTTCTAGCTGAGACAAGATATCCCTTGCTGATGGCTCCCTAGCCCCTATCACAGGAAAGGGAGACATTAAGACCTCTAATGCCTTGACCTTATCACTTGTTCTTCATGTACCTAAACTTAATACCATTTTGCTTTCAATTAGTAATTTGACTAAATCCATGAATTGCAGTGACCTTTTTTTTTCCTTTATATTGTGTTTTTCAGGACATGGAATCTAAGAAGGTGATTGGGAGTGGCCATGAAGCAAATGAGATCTATCTATTAAATATGCCTGAGCAGAGCCAAGTACAACCTAAGAGAATTGCATTTGTTTTAGAGTCCACTAGTCGTATTATGTTATGTCATAATCATTTGGGTCATTTGCCCTTTTCTTCATTGAGTCAGTTGTTTCCAAAGTTATTTAAAGGAATTAGTCTATTGAGTCTTCACTGCGAGTCATGTGAGTTATCAAAGCATTGTCAGAACACTTATCCTTCAAGTAATAAAAGATCAACTATTCCTTTTAATATTGTTTACTCTGATGTTTGGGGGCTTACCATTCAACATGTATGGGTGGGTATAAATATTTCATCATGTTTATTGATGATTTTTCACGATATACTTGATTTACCTTATGCACTCTCGGGCTGAAGTGCCTAAACTTGTGCAACAATTCCATGAACACATACTCAGTTTAATACCTGCATCAAAATATTCCGTTCAGACAATGCTAAGGAATATTTTGAGAATGACCTTACCTCCTATTTTGAGAGGTTTGGGGTTATTAATCAGAGTTCTTGTGCCCGCACTCCACAATAAGGGTAGAGGTAGGTTTAGGGTGAGTTGGGAGGTGGTGACTAGGAGCAAAAACCTTACCTTCTTACGGTCTATCATCGTCTACAATGGGGAGGACCGTTGAGGGCAAGACACAGCAGTGGAAAATTGGCAGACAAGGTGATTTACAGTGGATGCGCCGTCGAGATCGAACAAAACCATGCTCCTTGAGTCACTCCACAAAGAGACCAAACCCCATATTCGAAAGAGAGAAATGTGAAGAAGAGGTTGGGGTGGACGAAGGATGGGTTCGCTGCAGAGAGAATAGTGAAGACTCGGACGATAGCTCAGTCGTTGGTACCAGTATTGGTAGTGTGAAGGATGATGGAGGTTATGATGAAGGTGATATGGGTGGAGAACATTGTAGGCCTATTTCAGGGGGGCATAGAAGAGGAGAGGAGGAGCATTCCAGACAACCAGGAAGGCTCAACGGGCAATGAGAGGAGTCTCGGGAGTCTTGAAGTAAGTGGGGCGACAAAGTCTTACGAGAATAACCCATCTCCAAGGCTTCAGATTGTGCAAGGCGCAAATAAAGGGGTAAATCAGAAGAACCTGAAGCGAAGCAGGAATACATCAACAAGGGGTAAACAACGGGGAGAGAGGACAGATTGCCAAATTGTCCAAAGGACATAAATGCTTCCCCAACCAACCCACTGAGACAAATAATTACCAACTCTCAAAACTAGTAAGGGAGGCTGAGAATTTTTGCCCGGATCCAACTCCATCCCTCTAGACAAACCCAGGTAACCGAGTAAATTCAGCTTTTGTTACTGACACGTTTTCTGTGTCCAATGTTCTAGATTCTGATCCCATTCCAAGTTCTACAACCCTAGTATGTCAAGCCAACAAAGGCGGTGGGTGCTCTAAGATTGCGGAGAGGGTGATGAAGGACCAGGGGGGGGAGTTGATACTTGATAGGGAGGGTAATAGGAATGAGAAGGTGTGGGAAATTATTGAAGGAATATTTAGTGAAGTGGAACAAAATGTGTTGTGGATGAAGGATATGAATGAGATCATAGGGGAGGGGTCAATTGAGAGGAGAGTGGGAAAGGAGAGGAGAAATGAAAGGGAAATGGCAAAAAGGACATTAGTGGAGGGAGACAGGAAAAAGGATTCAATAGCAGAATTTGTAGGGAAGCTGGGATGTAGAATGGAGAACTTGAATGTCTTGAAAGGTAACCTACAAAAGAAAAAGGAGGAGATCAAAGTGAAGAAAAGGAAACTGAGTGAAGTTGAGAGATTAAAAAGGGATGTGGAAGGTGATAAGAAAAGAAAAGGGGGGAAGTAGTGGGTAGGTGAAGAAGGGAACTAAGAAAGAGATGATAATGAAGATACTTAGCTAGAGTGTGAGGGGTATAGGAAGTGCAAGGAAAAGAGCAACGATTAAAGAGGTGTTAAAGAGGTTTGACCCGAACATTGTATTAATACAAGAATCCAAAAGAATGGAATTTGATAATAGATGGGCAAAGAGTGTATGGAAAGCCAAGGGACAAGCTGGGCGGCTGCCCCATCATGGGGAGCCTTTACAATGGCTTTCTATCAAGACTGTTGGGGATATCGTGAAAGGTGACCTATTGCTAGTGTTTGAGGAATTTTATAGAAGAGGTGTGGTTAACCCGGGTCTGAACTCCACTTTCTTAGCATTGGTTCCAAAAAACAAAGATGCATCCCATCCAAAGGACTTTAGGCCAATCAGTCTGGTAAATAGCTTGTATAAGATCTTAGCAAAGGTTTTGTCTTTGAGGATGAAGGAAGTTTTTCCAGTAATAATCTCTCCAAATCAATGAGCTTTTGTGAGTGGAAGACAAATTACTGATCAAATCCCAATTGCCAATGAAAGTGTGGAGAATTTTAGGAAGGACAAGAAGAAGGGAGTGATTTGTAAGCTAGATTTGGAAAAGGCTTATGACTTGGTGGAATTGTCGTTCTTGATAAAAGTTATGACCAAATTTGGATTTGGGACTAGATGGTGTAAATGGATCTTGGGGTGTGTTCGGAACTGTCATTATTATGTGCTAGTGAATGGGACAGTGGTGGGGCTTCTTTCCAGCCGTTAGGGGAATAAGACAGGGGGACCCCCTATCTCCCTTTCTATTCACTCTGGTTGCTAATGTCCTGGGGAGACTGATTCATAGAGCAGATTCTAGGGGCCTCTTAAGAGGTTGGAGACTTGGGAGGGAGGAAATTCCCCTTACCCACTTACAATTTGCAGATGACACAATTCTGTTCTGTGAAGGAGGGAACTTGAGGTACATCAAGAACATGAAATTGGTGATACAACTCTTTGAACAAATGTCCAACCTAAAGGTGAATTTTGGGAAAAGTTGTGTAGTGGGTGTGAATTTGGAGGAGGGAGAGATCAGGGAAAGAGCAGAATTGCATCCAACCCAAAGAAAGAGAGTTTCTAGGTTGTGACGTTTCAAGATGGCCATTGAATTATCTAGGGATGCCTTGGGTGATAAGCCAAAGAAAGAGAGTTTCTAGAATCCGGTGGTGGAAAGATTTAAAAAGAGACTTGCCTCTTGGAAGAAGAATTACCTTTCCCTTGGAGGGAGGATTGCACTGGTTAAGGCTACTTTAGCCAACTTACCCATTTATTTCCTTTCAGTGTTAAAAATCCCAACAATGGTAGCTAACAGATTGGAGAAGATGATGAGAGATTTCCTATGGGAGCCGGAAGAGGACAAAAGGGATCATAGGGTGAGTTGGGAGGTGGTGACTAGGAGAAAAAACCTAGGTGGCTTGGGGCTTGGGAACATCAGGAAAAGGAATTTGGCTCTTCTGGAGAAATGATTGTGGACCCAATAGAAAAGGAGAGACTATGGGCTAAAGTACTAGTAAGCATACATGGGCTGGAGCAAAATGGATGGGATGCTGGGATCCGAGCTAGGACCACAAGCGCGTCACCTTGGAAAGCCATTCATGATCTACTTCTAACTTTCTCCCCTCTCATCAGGTATGATTTGAATTCAGGTAACTCCATAAAATTTTGGGAACAAACATGGGTGGGGAATGCCCCTCTTAAGGATTTGTTTCCTTCCTTGTATGGCTTTTCTGACTTAAAACATGAGGCAGTTTCTTCCTTCATTACCCCCTCATCTTCCTCTTCTAGGTTTGGGTGGAAGTTGGGCTTGAGAAGGTCTGTGAGAGATTCAAACTTGGATAGTATTTCGTGTCTCCTTGGTATCCTTGTTAATGTTTTCTTGGACCCTGCTAAGTTGGATTCTATAATTTGGACCCCCAACCCCACTGGCTCATTGTCCTGTGCCTCTTTTTTCAAAGTCTTAAGTCAGTCCCCCAGTCTTGTTGCCCCTCCCTTCCCAGTTAATGAGGTTTGGTGCAGACCAATTCCCCCTAGGGTTGGTAGTTTTTGCTAAGAAGTTTTTCTGGAAAGAATCAATACTGGTGATCTGCTCCAAAAGAAGAGACCCAAGACATGTTTATCCCCTCACAAGTGTGTTCCCTGTAAAGCAGATGGGGAGACTGATTTTCACCTATTGGTGTCTTGCCAGTTTGCAAAGTCCATTTGGGTGTGGGCTTTATCCCTCTTTGGGTGTAGGTGGAATCCTCCATCAAACTTGCAAAGTCTTTTTTCTCCTTTCTTTAGGTGTCGAATGAAAAGGGGAAGGACCATGTGGAGATGTTTGAGGGCTGCAGTATGCTGGGCTCTGTTGGAGGAAAGAAATTCCAAGATCTTCTCTTAAGTAAAGAGAGGCAATAAAGAACTGAGAGAATTTGATCCATTTAAGGGTAGTATAGTGGCTGAAATCTTCAGAGCTGTTTACAGACTTCATAGTGGATGATTTGTTGAGAAAGTGGGGCAAGATTGCTAAATGCACCCGGACCAAAACAGTATTGAGTGTCTTGGACACACCCCCACTGGCTGGTCTCTTAAATCTAAATTTTGATGGGAGTAGTTGGGGGAATCCTGGACAGTCGGGGATTGGGGGTGTGTTTAGGGATGAGAATGGGTTTGTTTCAGCCCTGTTCTCAGGTCCATTTGGAGTGGGTGACTCTCTCAGGGCTGAGATCTTTGCAGTTTTGGAAGGAGTCCAAATGGCAAAGAAGATGAGTACAAGAAAACTCATAATTGAAGGGGACTCAGAGGTGGTGGTAGGGTGGTTGAATAAAGAAAATAGCAGGTTATGGATGTACAATAATGAGAGGAGGAAATTTAGGTGGCTGGTTCAAGAGATGGAAGTCAAGATCAGCTGGGTGAAAAGATTAGCTGCTAACTCTTTTGCTGATGGGTTGGCAAAGAAAGGGGTCGAGAGGGAGTCAATGTTTTGGGCACAAGTGTAATTCTTTCCTTTTTCTGTTCTTGGGAGCTCAAGCTCTAGTTGGAAGATAAGAAAGTTTATCTTCCCCCAAGTAACTATTTATGTGATTAATTAATGAAATGTTAGTGATAAAAAAAAATGATGGATAACTTTTAGCTGATAGGGGAGTGTTTCAGAGATTACTGGGGAAACTTCTTTATCTATGTATGACTCATCTAGACATTTCATATGTTGTGAGTGTCATCATCCAATTTATGCATGCTCCCAAAGACGCATATATGGCTGCTGCAGAAAGGGTGTTATGTTACCTTAAGGGAACCCTTGGGAAGGGTATATTATTTGCTAAACATGGACACATGAAGGAAGAAGCATATACAGATGCTGATTGGGCAGGAAATGTGGATGACAAGAGATCCACATCAGGATATTGTGCTATGGTAGCCAAAAATATTGTTTCCTAGAGAAGCAAAAAGCAATCAGCGGTTGCTAGATCTTCAACTGAGGCAGAGTATAGAGCTATGGCCCATGGTGTTTCTGAGTTGTTATGGCTTAGATCTCTCCTTAATGAGATGGGTGTTTCATGTGACGAGCCACTATTGTTGTATTGTGATAACCAAGCTGCTATTAACATTGCTCACAACCCAATTCAACATGATAGAACTAAGCACATTGAGGTAGACAGACACTTTATACGGGACAGAGTGGCTTCAAAAGAGGTGTGTCTACCTTTCATTGCATCGAAGAGCAGCTAGCAGATTTTCTAACTCAGGGAGTCCCAAAGGCAAAGCTTCAACATTATGTAAGCAAACTGGGCATGATTGACATCTATGCTCAGATTGAGGGGGAGTGTAGTGAGAATGGGCCAAATGGGCCTAAGTGTTCTTTATTTCTTTTAAGTAGTATTTAAAAGTTATGTTTCTTAGTTATGGACCTTCTTTTATTTTCTTTAATTATTTCTTTAGTGCTGGCTGCCCATTAAGGGCATCCAAGTAATTGTACTCAGAATTATTAATAGAAGTGATGAAAGGGGGCTAGAGAGAGAGGTTCGTATTCTTCTTTCCTCTCTCCCCTTTTCTTCTTCCACAACCTATTGCTGAAACTTCTTTCTTCTTCTTTCTCTTTCTCTCTTTCTTCTTTTCTTACATTATCTGAATTACCATAGGTGTAATTTTCAACTGTATGTTTTTGTATTGTACATATTTGTATTTATACTCTTTCCAAACTAAGCCTAAAAGACTTTCTCAGGAGCACAAGATGATGTCATGCTCCAAGAAACAAAATTGGAAGAAATAGGTAATAGAAAGCATAGGTGAACAAAAATAGGTGCCCTCTTAGAGGACTTGTACTATGATAGGATTCCTCCTGTGTAATCTATAAGGGTTAGGGGTGACCACGAGTCGAGATTCTCACGAGTTATTCGTTCTCGGCTCGACTCTGTTTAAATCGAGCTTTGAGCCGAGCTCAAGCCCGATATACAGGCTTGTTTGCTAATCGAGCCGAGTTCAAGCCCATTGAAGCTTGGCTCGTAAGGCTCGCAAGCCTAATCAAGCCTAGTATAATAAATAGATAATTTTTATTGTATATAATAATATTATATATATAATATTTTTATTTTTTATAATAGTTTATACTTTTTATATGTACAATTTTTTTAGAAAAAGATTGGCTTGCAGTTGACCTCAAGCTCGAACTTGTGAGATTTTGAACTGAGTCGAGCTCGAGCTCAAGTATCTAGCTCCAACCGAGCGCAAGCTCGAGCCAAACAATATTTCTGCAAGCCGAGCTCAAATAGCCAAGTAATCAGCTCGACTTAGCTCGAACCCACCCTTAATAGGGGTTTACTCCTATTTGTCATGTGCACCTCCTTGTGTACCTCTTTTTCGTTTTAATGAGATTCAGTTAACTTGTCTCAAAAAAAAAGCATGGGTGAAGAAATAAAAGAATGAATCCATTACCATCAATGGATCTTTAGGGGGAATTATAACAATATAGGAAGACAGCATATTTGAATTTTTAGAGGAATTGGCAGGTGCCTTCTCTTTGTTGATAAGACACAAGAACAAAGAAGATGGGTTTGTATGGATTTTAACCAACATTTATGGACCTACCTCCTACATGAGAGGCCTATGGGAGGAGCCTTAGGTTTTTTTTTTTTTTTTGAAGATCAATGAAGAAAAAAATTTCATTCAATCAAACAGGAAGATACAATGTTCTGGTGACAAGGAGTCACCCCATCGCTTACAAGAAAGGCCCAAAGAAGAAACAAAAAGATCATAGATAGACTTGAACACTCAAAGTGTTCCAAAAATCAGCTCCGAAATTTGCTTTACTTAAGCCTTCAAATTCTGGCAAAACTAAAACCCAACCAACAATCCTTGAACTGATGACAGCCCCCAAATTTCTATTGCTTCTCATTTTGTCCTCGAAAATTCTCTACCTTCTTTCCCTTCCAAACCTCCCAGCATATAGCAAAAGGAACACAGCTCCATATTATTTTTGCTTTGATGCTTCCTTGCACCCTCAGCCAGCAGCCAAAGATCTCAGTACCTCTAGGATCCCACCCAGCCATGATGAAAAAGGTTGAAAAAGTAGACACAAATACTTTAATGAAGCTGCAGCGCACCAGCAGGTAATAGGTTCCTCATCTGACAAGCAAAGGGGGCCTCTACTAGGAAACTGATACCCCCCTCTGCATTGTACTTGGCTCTTTCTTCTAATAAAGTTTACTTGTTATTGATCCAAAAAAAAAAAAAAACTGATAGCCCTTCTTTTTCAGACTCTCCACCATCTGGTCCAAATCCCCATTCAGCAGAAATCTATCCAGTCTCCTAAGAATTGGTGAGTCCTGCCCATTTGACCATGTGAACTTAGACCCTACTGGCACCAGCTCTTCTAATTCATTTCTACTGATAAAATCTCTAAAAGACCTCATTGCCACAGACATTCTTCTATCCCTCCCATAATTTCCCCAATTCACCTCACCACATTAAAGTCTCCTCCAATCAGCCATGAGCTTACTGTGGCTTCATGGAATCCCTCCAATTCCTCCCATAATAACCCCCTATCTCTATCCAAGCTAGGCCCATACACATTAGAGATAAGGACCTTTGAACCTGAAGGAGCATGTTCCAGCACCACTGAAACAGAAAACCTCGCAATAAAACATCCCAGAATCCCAAATAGAGTTAATTCCACCTGACAAACCTTCCAGAATCTCTTAAACTGCTTACATTCCATGAGCAGGTTCTCATTTCCCCTTATTTTTTCTTTTCATTTTTTTATTCCTCCTCAATCTTCTCTACTTCCTCAGTCCCTTCCTGACCCCTTGATGCTTGTTCTTCCTCTTCTTTCCCTTCTACCTCCCCAAAAGCTTTCTTGCAAAATCCTCTCCTCTTAAGAAAAAAAGTCTCAGGATTTTAGTCACCTTTATGTCTGTCTCAAGCACTCTCTCCAAATCAGCAGATTTCTGAGGTACATGGGTTTCATCGATTTCTATTTCCTCCTGCACATCATCCCCTTTTTCACCTTTTTCCTCCAGAGGCCTTGTCCTAAGCTTCTTCTTATCCACCCCTTCCATCAAGGTTAATCCCCTACTCTTCTCTCTCCCCAGTGTCTTCTCTCTACCTTCCTCCCACCTACTCTTTTCCACCGCCCCCTTTCCGATCCCTTTAATTGACTCCTCACTTTCCGGCTGTCCCTCCCTACTACCCCTTCCCTTCTCCCCTTTTTCTACTTTTTCACCATCCCCATCCTTCTGTAGAAATCTCAAGGTTCTCAGTACCCTCCTGATGATCCTTGTTGATGTCTCCTGACTCATTGTACTCTTCTTGTGCTTTGCCAGAGACCGCCTCCTCAATCTCGCCAATTATGTCACCTTCTCTCATTCTCATTTTTTCCTGCGGCTCTTCAACCTGGAAATCCTTTGCTACTGCTCCTCCTTCCTCGTGATTCTCATTCACTCTTCTCTCCTCCGTCCAATCCGGGCCACCACTGTCACTTTCCCCTTTCGGATGTGCCTTCTGAATCTTTTGAACGTTAGCTTGAGAATCCCCCTTTTCTGTTATCTTCTTTTCTTTCTCTGGTTCCTTAACCGACTTCCCTTTTCTAATTTTTTTCTCCATAAATGGATCTTGTTGTGCAGCAAACGTAACCATCCAATGTCATCTTCCTACCAATCCGGTGTATTACTTGCACCACTCCCTTGTTCAACTGTTCCCCAAGCTAACAAGCTTATTGGAAGTTGATCCATCACCACTACAACTATCCCTTTTCCTTTTCGTCTCTTTAATTTCCCCTTCCCCATTTTTAATGTTATTCCTCTCTTTCAAATATCTATCTTCACTCCTTTTTACTTTGATGTTTTTCTTAACCCTGGGCCCACCTCTGATAATCGACTTGAACTTTACCCCTTCTTTTGAATTTCCACCTTTACCCTCTATATTCAACTAGGATCCCCCAATGTTATATCCCTTTTTACCCCTAATCATCTGTGCCCTTTCATTTTCTTCCACTTCCCCTTTTGGTTGTTCTCCTGTGAACTACAACTGTTCCCTTCCCTTCTTCTTCTTTTTCTCCTCTCTTTCCAAAATATTTCTTTCTGTTATATCTCCTCCAGTGAAGCATCTCCGGTTTATGCACTAATCCCTCCCCGCAACTGCAATCCTCAATTGGTAAACTTCTCCAACGTAAAAAGGTCCAACAACGTTGGAATCAACCAAGCATTCTATATTTGCACGAAGATCTTGGAAAATTGGATTTGCTCCCATCGGCAATTTCTAAAGTCGATAAATCTGAACTTGCCACAAGCATTTCCAACGACTCTGAAGGTCTCTATCCTCCAAGCATGCAATGGAATGACGTAGACGTCAATCCATACTTCGTCTCTCTCCTTTGACAGTTGCCCAAAGTCTGGACTCCACCTATCCACCCATAGCTCTACCGACCTGATGACCCCTTCTTTTTCTCATTCCAAAACCCTTTCCATATCACGTTTTCTCCTCAAGCTAAACAAGAATGTACAAGCCCCCAATCTTTGCACTTTCTCTAAACCCCTTCCTTGCCATTCTCTAAACACAGAATCTTCTACATCACTTACATCGGGATCAGCTTCGAGAAATATCCCAACCAGGCAACAATGCAAAAACTCTAATCTCTCCTTTAATCCATTCACACCCTTAACTAACACTCCTCGCATTTTCATTATCACAGTATTACCAATATTGTCTTCGCATTCTCGGGGGCAAGAGAAACATCAACTACTCATTAGAGCGTCATGAAGAATTGGGGACTCCAATAAGATTTTGTGAAGAAAAGAAAGGGGGGACCTCTAGAATCACAGCAAGCATTAGAAAGTTCAACACATTTATAAACAACTGATTGCTGAAGGAAATCCTGCTTAGGAGTTAGGATGCAGCAATCACCTGGTCTAGCATACAAGAAAATTCTATTTGCTCAAAATTAGACAATACATTTACACAATTGATTGGGAATCTCAAAGAACCATTGAACCTAAAAGCTTAAGCTGTTAAGTGAGGTCCTTGAATAGGTTTTATTCTCTAAAATGCCCCCTCACACGAAAGTCCATTGGGCTTGAAGCATGGACAGCACAGGCCCACCCATACCTTGTGCTGAAACTTAATTAATTATAATGGGGGTGATGAGAATCGAACGCTAGACCACTTGGTCAAAGTGGCTCTGATACCATCTCAAAGAACCATTGAACCTAAAAGCTTAAGCTGTTAAGTGAGGTCCTTGAATAGGTTTTATTCTCTAAAAGGGAAGAACAACCTTGAGCAGAATACTGTGGGGGGAATTAACAGAAATTTTGAAGTGTGGAATTGTTTGCCCCCTTTTTTGTTAGTTTATTTTGGTCATCCTGTTCTTGTAGATATGCTGGTGACATTATGCACAAGCACCAAGATGTGGCCAATCAGAAAGAAATCTGGAGGTAATTTTTTCCCAAACAAAAATTAGAATAACCTTCATTTGCATTATGAAAATCTAATGGAGGTCTAGGTAAGAATTACTATATTGCCAGCATGAGCCCCACAGAGAGGAGTTGAGGGAATATGCTCCTGTTTAAGAAAAAGACTTTGCATGCAAGGCAGCAACACAATTGAAAACCTACTGTATAACTAGAGATTATAGGTGACGAGATAACACTTACAGAAGCAGCATCAATCAAGTATTCTGAAATGGAATTGCTTAGAATGATTATACTTTGCTCTGAAAGTTTCGTTGGTCTGGAGTCCAGTATAACAAGCAACCTTAGCATTCCACACAGGTTGTCAATAGGTGGATTGAGGGGCTGGGGAAAAAAAGAGCACCATTAGAGATCCCAAATTGCAGTAGAAATAATCCCCACCGGCAAATGAAGTATCTGATATGCAAAATGAGTAAACTAAGTGGAAAAATCTTGTGCTTAAAAAGTGCTCTCTCAAGTATGATGATTAAGAGCATGATGTATATAAGAAAAATGGAATGAAGCATATAAAATACAGATAGCACAGTTAGCTCACTATTTCATCAAGTATAACTCTCTGCACTATTTGAAATATTAGAGCATCATCACCCATCTGACGGAGACAAGAGCAGACTGCACCAGTTATGGCCTTAAAAGTTTCGCGGTTTGATATCTTTTTAGCATTCTCCACATGAGTATAAAGCCTTCCTGCAAAGGTTTCAACTTGGAGTTAAGGTATATAAAATTTTTTAAACTCTGCAATTATCATATTTGGTTCACCAAGACATTTGGAAATGGTTATGTTGTTGCTTCAGATGAGAGTATTTACATGGCAAAACATCATGGGTTTTACAAATCTCAAACAAAAGAAAACTTCAGTATTTTTCCCGATGAATGCCAATATATGCATCAAGTGTTCTGAAATATCACAGATATTTTAAAAATTTTATGTGCATTTTTTCAGGTTCTGGCAAAAATGGGAGATTTTGTTAACTTCTCTTAGCTTGAAACACAGCCATCTGCAAGATACATTTAAAAAGAATCAGATCCATTTCT
The DNA here is from genome assembly GCF_055504915.1 of Nelumbo nucifera. Taxonomy (NCBI): domain Eukaryota; kingdom Viridiplantae; phylum Streptophyta; class Magnoliopsida; order Proteales; family Nelumbonaceae; genus Nelumbo; species Nelumbo nucifera. The sequence goes on along the minus strand of NC_142652.1, from coordinate 13,569,601 downwards.
TTTGGAGGAGGGACTTAGATTTTTTAACTATACTCTTGAATCGGCTACTCCATGTGTCTTTCTCACTAAAACTAATCAATCTGGCAATCTACAAGTTAAAAAGCTCAATTTTAGAGGCAAAACCCAATTAATGGTACTTTTCTTCAATTTTTCATCATCATCCATGCCCTATCCCAACTATATGGAGTTGGCAACACGAATCCCGTCTTGCCAGTCCATTCTATTTAAAGCCATATCCACTGCTAAATTATTAGTGCTTAAATAATTTCTTACTACTTATACTCGTGTCCTTTTTGGTCTACCCAAAACACTTCTAGCCCCTTCAATGTGTAACAAATCACTTCTTCTAACTGCTGCAGTTGGTGGACTACTATGAGCGTGCACAAACCATCTTAGTGTACTCTCTCATTTTATCACCTATTGGAGCTACTCCTAGGTTCCCACGAATAGCGTCATTCCTAATCTTATCCTTTCTAGTTTTTCCACTCATCCATCTTAGCATTCACATTTCTGCCACATTCATTTTCTAGACATGTTGTCTCTTGACTGCCAAATACTCTGCTCCATACAACATAGCTGGCTTCGCAACTCTTTGGCCAATCACTTTTCTTCAAAATTTCTTTATGTTAATGATTGAATTTTCTTTTTCCAATCAAACAATCTGATTAAGGCAAGATATGTGGTGCATCTACAAATGGCAAGTCAACCAAAGAACACTACCACTATATCCATTTCTTCTTTTACCTTCAATTTCAAAAAAAAAAAAAAAAAATTAAGCTGCTTACCCTTCATCAGCTGGGTTCTTTTATGACTGGAAAATTATGAACTACAAACCCAGACTCAAAATGAAAAAACCAAAAAAAAGGGTAACTATGATCATGAGTATAGCAGCAAAATCTGATCCTCATAATCTCTAAAAGACCCTTCCACTTCTGATGGCCCCAGGTTCCCAAAACAGCATCCAACAAAGTTAAATTTGACTATCCCGTTGGAGGGGTCCTACTCCAAAACATTGGCAGTCACCATGCAGGATCCCAGGATACATTTTGATTTTTGGAGTTTCATTATAATTTTCATTCCTTCCCTAACCTTTTAACATTTTCCCTTATTTTTGCAGATGCTTCAAGATATCAAGTGATAGTTAAAAATATATCCCCATTTTCCATATTTTCCGATCTGTGAAAAATTATGCTTCAACCATGCTTGCCCAATCTTTCCTCAATTTTCCCTAATTTGCTAATAAATTGGTGATATTTGTAAGGAATCAATATACACCCAAAGCAAAGAGAATATTTCTAGCAATTTTGAAATTTAGAACCATGCCACAAAAACGGATTCAAATTACCAGGCAAAACCTTCCAACGTGCAACTAAGGTGACAAAGAAACTGATTAAATCCACGAGCTGGAGATGTCCAATTTTATAAGCTGAGTGGAGAACATCTATAATTCGAAACAATACAGATGGTTCCAAATTATCACCTGCAATGAAGTGGCATTGAAGCAATGAGAATACAAAAACAAACCATAAGCAAGCAAATGATAGTCTTGCAGAAAGGGAACCAAAAGTAAAGAGGCAGCTAGAAATGAAGTTAAATAAACTAACTAGATTAGTAATAAGAAACTAAGAAAGTCCCAACAATTTGTAGAGCATCAACATACTGTTTGATGGAACATGTTTTGTAGAATTTTTTTCTATTTTTACATGTTTTTATTGACAATAACAAGGGACGGAAATTCTATTAAAGAAATGGAACATAAAAGAAAATATCCAAATAAAAAACACTGTTTGACTCATATATAGTATTTTATCAAAGAAGGCCATGGAAGAAAAGAGAAACATAGTACACCAAATCTATGTGGAAACAGAGTGGATCAAAAGACAGCTAATACTTACACAAACAACAATATACTAATGATCTAAGCAAAAGTGAATCCAAACTGGAGAAGTAATATAGACAACAAACAGAAAGTTCCTGACAGTCTTTGGGGAGCTTCATGAAAGGACCATATAATATGCTTCCTGCAAAAAGAGAAGTCTAACCAATAAGGCAAGAAGGCAAGAAAAACTCACTTATATGATGCATATAATAATTGACCTAGTTTATTGCTTTGATCTTACCATCATCTAGACACATACTATAGAATTCTCCTAATGTATGTTGCATGATATCATATTCCCAAGCAAGGGAGGAGTTCATAGGAGCATATTGTCCAAGGCGAAGTAGAAGATGCAATATAACCTACAAAGAACATTTTGCATTCAATACTAAAAGGAAAAAACGATTTATTTATGAACTAAAAATGAAGTGAAAAAAACAAAAAAATAAATCTGCAACAAAAAAAGACATCGTCCCTCAATCTTTCCAGCCAGATTCAGCAATTCAAAATGCACATGTATCTAGGAAGATGAAGGGCTATATTTCCCAATTGAAACATTGAAATTAATGTTGTAATGTAAATGCAAACCTTAGACAATGAAGACAGTGTATCACCCAGACGAACCAGCAAAACTGGAAGCTCGCGTATCCAAGTAATCTGATGGTCTAATATCTCTGGTTCACTTGCATCTAATAACAGTATGCCCTGCCTCTTTGACTTTGTAGTGGAAGGAAAGAAAAAAAGTAAGTGATGGAAACATACACATATTCTATATGTTGTCACTGGTTTACATGCCAAACAGTTCAATGATTCTCATATAGAAAAATAGGAGAAAAGGCTAAAGGTCCGTTTCGTTCACGATTGGAATCGGAATCAAAATCCATCAGAATCAGAACCGGAATGGTATATTCCCATAGTCTGTTTGGTTCAGATTGGAATCGGAATGGGAATTGAAATCAGCTGGAATGGAATTTCATTCCCAAGGGAGAGGGAGGGAATGGCCATTATCTCAAATGGGGGAATGCCATTCCACCAGGAATGGGAATGGGATTCCAAGTCTGCCCAACCAAATAGTTGGAATCGGAATGGCCCATTCCTATTCCAATTCCAGACCCCTATTCCTGTGAACCAAACGGGCCCTAAATGAAAGTAAGATTCATACTTTCATAGTATATTCACCTCCTATGAGTTGTAAGGAAGCTAAGAGAAATCATTTCTTTAAAAAGTATAGGAGAGGGAGTTTACAGGAAGTAGCATTTCTTCTATTGCAGAAAGGAAAGCCAAATTCAATGTAGACTCTGGTTTACAATCCTTGAATGCCATAGTAAATGCCTGCAGCGGAAAGGTTTAATAACTTTAATTGTATCTTCAAATATGTATATGTTTTCAAAGGGAACTTCAAGAAAATTGAAAATGAAGATCAAGAATAAAATGACAGGAATGTGATGCAAATACATATTGATTATCAAATCTAAAAGAATATGTTACAGATTAAAAGATTAACACCCAATTAATTGCTGGAACCTGGCAGTGTCATTTCCTTTAAAAGAAACGAAGATGTCATATTCAATACTCAATGTCATCAAGAAGTCCAGATTTTAAGAAGAATGAATTCTGGATAAAGAAGCCAAACCTGTAGAAGGCGCGACTTCCAAGTGTTTGCCACTAGTGATACAAGCCTTGGAATAAATGGAAGTAGTGAAGTTAAATGTTTTTCTTGCAGTGCTTTACCAGACCTTGAATTAAAGCGAATCTGCAAAATAATATTATATAATATCATTAAATCAATGCGTATGATGAATAAACAAGGTTAAAACAGTGAGAATGGGTATAACTAGTAACAGTGATGTAATCACTATTATTTTTTATAGCAAAGGAAAATTTATTAAAAGAAAAAACAATTGTTTTTTAACTGACAAGCATGTAATGCCATGACTTTAACAGGAAAGATGAAGCGTAAGTAGCAGACCTTCCCAGACAGCAGATTTTCTATAAATTCCAGGAACCTTTCCATTAAAATGGCAGAAGTAAAGATCCATTCATTAGAGTGCAGAAAGATTTCTGTAATCTCAATGTTCAAGATAAAGAATTTGTCTTCATCCTGCCATGAGGCAAAAGAATTATCAAAGCAATTGTGTCACTATATAAATGGTACACATCAAACTTGCCAATATTACATGTGAGTGCATTCATGACCCAACAGAAGAAGTTTTAATAAGTTACCAGTATTAGAAGAATAAGTTAGCAGCACTGACCACTGAGAGAGAGGTCTAATCATCAATTCCAATACAGGGGTAAAACTAAAATGCCTGAATAGACAAAGCAACAAGCAAAAAAGACTGCCAATAATAACAGATATTTAAAAAAGGGGGATTTCATTGGTGTTTACTAGCTGGATAGGTGATAAAGGCTTCACTAGTGTAGAAATTTTCATGCCAATTTGGGATTCAGAATGATATTTTCCTTGGGTTATGAGTAGGTAGAGATGGAGGGAGACGCCTGAGTATTACTAAATGGATGCAGATAGCTTTGGACTTTGGAATATACAGAAATTGTTGAAAGTGCATATAAATCCTATGTGTTGGGTTACAATTAAACAGAAATTAGCAACCCAAATGCAAATTGCAAAAATAATAAAGCAGTCTCAGAAAAAGAAATTCACCCACTTTTCCTGAAGTGTTATGAAGTTGGTTAAGGGGAAACACTTCCAAAAATTTCCTCAAAAACACTGGTGTTGCAATCTCTCCCCACACCGGCATATCCTTCTCATTATATGTAGGCTTTGTTACTCCAAAATCTGTTTGATGCTTATCAATCCCATAAAGAAAAAACTTGACTGAAAGATCTATGCTCCGAAGTAAGTATAGCATGCAATCAAATGACTGTGCATCAAGAGATGACATTGGGTGAACTAATGGAATGAAATCTTGGAAACAGTTGACCAAGATAGGCAAAATATCTTCTAGTCTCTTAATGATGGAAGAGAAATCTGCACAAAGAGGAAAAGCGAATGATGCAATCAAACATTGGTATTTTATTTTCAAAGAAAAAATGGAATATGGAATGAAACACAAAATCAAACTGGAAGTTAAATGACAAACCAATATAAAGTTTTCCCTTTAAGATTATAAAAGACTAACAATAACTAGTGCAAGACAATTAAAACATAAAAGACATGCTGCACTGCTTCTAACATTCAAGGATACAAATAACTAAGGCCAAGAGTTAAAGGGCAGGAGTGACAGACAGCAGTAAAATTACTTCTATTACTGGAGAAACTTCAATGCAATGGGAACAAATGTTGAGCAATCTGTAGGAATCAGTAGAAAAGCTATGTATGTTTTTCTTATTATTACCTAACAAGGGCATTGATGTAATTTCATCACATTTAAAGAGCTAAATATATAAAGTTTAAGAGTGGGCCAACTCTTTTTCCCTCTTCTCTTACTCTTTTCTTCTTGTATCCGTCTATTCTTCTTGCTTTCTTCTCTTCAATCACTATTTTTATAATTTTTTAGTGCTAAGACAACCATAAGGTGAACTACTTGAAGACAAAAAGAATAAGAACAATAGGACAGAGAAATGCATAAAAACAAAATGATCAACCTAGAAAAGTCAATATTATATCTGATACTGACCTCCAAGTACAAGTCTAGAAGTTGAGCCTGTAAAGGACAACTATATCCAGCATAATACATTACATCTACCTGAAAGATCCCCCCCCAGGTAGGGAAGCACACACACACAGAGACTCTATAGTTGATGAAAAAAGAAAATAGTCAAAATGGCCTATGATACCAGGACCCTGTACAAGGGTGTCAGATCATGTTGGATACTTCAATTTTTAGTGTAAATATTATATCCGATACCATATGCAGCCATGTCCTTCCTATATCTAGGAAACATAAGCAATACAAGTAACACTAATTCAAATCATGTTGACTTCATAGCAAAAGGGGATAATGTGGACATCAGTGGCTTTCCTGTCAAATGAGCAGCATGGAGAAAGAAGTTACTCAACAAAATTCCTAGACAAAAGAAAATGGTTCTATGAAGGTACAACAGCATGGTTATCTCTTGGCATTTGGTTCATAAGGACTCAGAAGTTGAAACTTAACCTTTTTCTATTTTGGATCTTTATTTGTGCGAGACACTCCTTTTAAGATTGCTTGCATTGACATGGCTCAGTAGCCACAGGGTGGGAGTAGGTGCATGTTCTGTGATCTCTTTAGTGTGTATTTTTTTGTGTGTGTGCATGTGGTGGTTTTTTCTTTTTTTTTTTTTTTTTTGGAGGGGGTGGGGGAGGGGGGTTCATTCTACTTGTCTACACTCCATTTTTTGTCTTAACATATTTTCCACTGTTACCAAGAAAACATGAAAATAAATTATGAAAAGTGAAAGAACTATGGACTTCAAGTTGCCACAAACCAGTTCAGTATTCTCTTAATACAACAGCATACATATATCCCGGTGCTTACCAACTAAAAAGTAAAAGAAAGTAGAAGGAAGCTACAGTTGCATACCAGTATGCTCTTTAGGCACCTCAAGCTCATATGCATGCAATGACCCTTGAGTTTCAGTATTCTGAAATGTTAAAGGACATAACAATTAGAAGTAGACAATATTAATTTAAAATTAATGAAACCATGCAAATAAGTGGTCTGGAAGTTCATTAAAGTTTAAGAGAAAATTGATAGGCAAAAAATGACAATATAAACAATATGCAGTGCAGAAAATAGAAATTAAATTATATGAGAATATACTCGCCAAAACAAAATAAAAGCAATGGTAATGAAAACAAGCTTTATGAACCTATTAGAGACTGCCAGTGGAGGAAAAAAACAGTCTTTTGATAGATTCAGGCACACTAGGCTCTAAACTCTAGGTGTGAAGAGCCATTATAAATAAAGAAAGGTAACCACCACAATGCCCATATTTTTTTCATAGGTAGCAAAAGTGGATTTATTAAAATTATAACATAGAAAGACTACAATACAACAGACCAATCCAACTCTTTCTTTTTGATAAGCAACAAAGAAAGATTAATGCAATAAAAAGGGGGAGATTTGGGAAAATCACATTTTTGACAAAGGAGGCACAATCCTAACTATTTTTGATAAAGGGGGCACACCCCTTGTCCTTATGATTTGCTGGAGAGTTATGTAATTTAAGAATCGTAGTGGTACCCACTGATGTGGGTTGATAACATGGGTTTGGGGAGGGTGATTGGCGGTGAGAGGTGTCGTCCACTCAAGGAGATAGCTAGGGAGCCGAAAGGTCAGTTCGACAAAGGAAAGGAGATTGAAGATGAAGACAATCCTGGAATTTTAGAATGTAATGCTTGGGGGGGGGCTCGACGGGGAGAAGAGTTAATGAGAAGGGTAAAGTCTTGAAGTTTTGTGAAGGGAGTGGGGCCTATTTGAATGAAAGGGTGGGTATTCTTAATCTAATTGCTAAAAATGATGATGTGCCATGCGAAACAAAGGGACATGTGATTGATAAACTTGAGAAGAGGGAGGAAGAGGACTCGGGAGTTGAAGTTAGCTCGCAAAATATTTCCAACTTTTTAAGTTGGGCCACGTGACTTGTTGAAGGTTTGAGTGAGGACTATTTTTCAAGGAAGTGGTTTTTTGGGCCTCAGAGAAACAACCGTCTGGGTAGGTTACATGTTAACATGATGTTTGGCCTCTCTTTTAAACATCTTAGGTTCAAAAGGTTGGGGTGTCAAACAGATCCAGGCCGCTTAAGCTTTGAAGAATTAAGGTGGACAGGATTTGGGTGGCTTTCGAGTTCGACAGATCAGGTAGGAAGAAGATTATTTGGCTTGACATGAAGGAATATACTGATCTCAAGAACATCAGAAGTGATGTTTCACTTTCACTCGAATGTTCTCCAGGCCCTGGTAACCGTGTTGATGCTGAAAAATAGAGAATCATGCGTCTTCTGATGCTGAGATGGTTAAAGCTCGAACGACTAGGGTTGGCGGTTCTCCTCCGGTCACAAATCTGCTGTGTGACTCAAAGGAGAAAGCAGAAGGTGTGGAGCCCGGGTTGGAAGGAGGAGTATTGGAAGATGGAAAGGTGGAAGAGAAGGGTGAGAACTTCAAAGCGGTCAAAGGTGTCATTGAAAGGGAAATAGTTGTTGTTGCTAGAGATAAGGGTGATAATCTCCTCCTGTTGAAAACTCTTTAGTTAAGGAAGTTGTGATTAGCAAACTTGGGGTGGAGGTGGGGCGCAAGAGGAAGATAGAAGAAAAAGACAAGGTGGAAAGTAAGGAGATGGATTTGAAGAAACCTCGTAACTCAAGCAAGCTCCATTTAGTTCATGTGAAAAAGGTGTTCTTGAGATTGAAACTTGGGGTCATTGGGGTAGGTCCAACAAAAAGGTACAAGAAGGTTTACAAGAAAAGAGGAGTGAAGAAAGAGTTGAATTCAGAGGTTCATGGGGGGGAGGGAGAGGGGGGGGCCATCTTGATCTACTCAAGTCAAGATCTCTAAGGGTTGACTCAACTCAAGAGGAAAACAAAATTGTGGTGAAAGGAATGAGATGACCTGGAGAGATGCCAACCATAGTTTAATAAAGGTGGAAAAGATTGAAGCTTTGCACCTTGAGAAAAAATTGTAGAAAGAGGCGCTCAGGTGGGGAAAAAGCCTTGGTTTGTTCTTTTGGGGTGGAGAGGAGTTTGCTAGAAAAGCGTTTGAGAAGTTTGAGAGGAGTAGAAAGGAAGAGCAGATGAAGAAAAATGTAACAGGGGAGAGAGGAGAAATTTGGAATGAAGATGATGTTGGGCAGGAGGTGTTTGAGGGGGAGGATTAGTGGCGGTTGAAGGAAATTTGGTTCTTTGAGTCAGTGTGTTCCACTGGGGGGTGTCTACATACTTTTTTATTGTTATACAAGAAGTTCATGCTTTTAAAGGTGTTCATGCTTCAAAGCAGCTGAACCAGCTTAGCTGAATCTTCAGCTCAGCCCTCTCGAACAGCGCCTCAGGTTTCAGACTAGGCCTGACTCCAGCTTGGGTTGAGGTCTCAGGTAGCCCAAGCCCACCCATCTGGTAACTATAAATTGCATTGACTAAAAGAAAGAAAATATGTACAAACAGCCATGTAGCCCAATCGTAATATCATCACCAGAACATTTTAGTTATATTGGAGCTTAGAGCCTTAGATGTCTGCCCCAATTTAAACATAAATTCCCCCAAGGATAGTACACCCTCTTTAGCCCAGGTATCAAGGAGCCCATTTCCTGATCTATGCAGCCAAAAGTATGTGATGCTCGCATTCCTTTTTGCAGATTTAATCTCTCTCATGGTATTCCTATAGTTCAAATTTCCTTTGCTGCCACCTCTTATTCATCCCATTACTACTCTAAAATCCTCTTCTATTTTCACAGTGCGAGTCCTAATGTTTTGCCCAGTCTGAAGATTTTGTATCAAATACCAGCTTGGAAGATTTTGTACTTACAAAGGAGCACATCTCCATCAATACCAGGAAGAAATTTCCATATTGGCCCTTAAACCATCCCTCTCCTCCAATAGAGCAAAAGTTGCAGGGTATTATGATACCAATCCTCTAATTTGTGAAATTGAAGGACCTGAGCCTCCCTTCTGCCAAAAAATACTCCCAATTTCACTTTTCATTTTTTTTTCTTTTTCTTAAGTTAAGGTGATAAGTATGCACATCATATACAATGTTTCCGAAATCATAATTGTATTGTAAATTGTAAAGAAGGGTGAACCAAATCGAGTTGAACCATCATAGAACATAAGATTATCTCCACTTCAAAACTTTTGAGAAATTAAAAGCATATATGTAAAAAAAAAAAAAAAGAAAACTTAAAACATATATAGGAAAGTAGTTTTACCCCATTTTTTATCTGCATCTGCTACATATGTACTTAATACAACAGAGTTCATAACTTGCACACTAGAAGGTAAGATGATATAATTAAGTTTAATTTAATTAACACACAATGGCTCTTAAGTCTTAACCTACTTATAATGGGAAATAAACTCGATAAGGTTTCCAAAAAGGTCCTCAATAACCTAAATAAGTCTTACACTAGTAATGGTTTTACCATTTTAAACAAACTGAAAAAAAAAAAAACAAAAAAGGGAATGCAAAGTAGAAAACTAGGTTTCTATTGAAATTATTTTTATATTAGTGATCAGAATCTTTATTAAAGAAAATAAAAAAAAAAGTACAATCAGAGTTATGCCAAGCACCTCTTTTTAATATTGGGCTAGCTGCAACTAGTTAGTTCATCTCCTAGGGATTTGAATGTAATAAGCAATTCCCTAACCAGTTGTTTTCTTTCATAATGTATTTGTAAGTCAAAGAACCAGTACTGCTGCTTTTAAGCGAATCTACAACTATTGACAAGTCCCTTTCCACCACAACATCTTAGTAATTAAGAGTTTTAGCAGGTTTTAGTCCATGCTACACTACTAACAATTCAAACCCTGTTGAGTCTCCATGACCTATTGGTCCAGAAAAAAGAGTTATGATGCATAAAAAATTAAAAAAAAAAACAATCAATTACTAGGATATATCCTTCACTGTTTATAAAAACTGCACCTATGCCTGAAAATCCAGGGTTGCCCAAGTATCAGCCATCAAAATTTTGTTTGATGAGGATAGGGGCTGGAGGGGACAAATTTGAGGGTGTGCTGGTCCTAGCATCATCTATAGAAATGGGGCAAAGATGCTCACAATTTTTACCCAATGTGCCTCCTTCATAGAGATGTTTTCAATGATATTCCTTTAGTTCGGGGCTTGTCTTTAAATGTTATAGCATTCATCTCCTCCCAAACTTTCCACAAAATTGCAGCCCATGTGCACTTCTACAATAACTTCCCTTCTTAGGTGAAGAGAAGAAAGAGGCCTTACAAAGACTTCCTACATCCTCGAAGGAGTCCAACTACATCCAAATGGTGAAAAGAAAATTTCTCAAATACGAAATACATATGTACAAGATGAGCCAAATGCCAGTTAAATCTTCTCCTTTTAAGGGTCTCAGAAGTATTCATTGTCAACTGTTTACCTCCAAAAAAACACGTCTTAAGAGGTACTGCTCAACAAGAAACAATAGGATTCTTTGATCAAATTCTACAATCAGATATTCAGATTTGGACTTATCAAAGAAATGCCAGGCGAATGACATCAAGAGTTTCTCTTAGGCCTCTCCACAATCCTACATCCCAAGAAAAGACCATATTCTGAGAAAGAAACACATCAGGATACATGCTTGTCTTTGTAAGGGGAAAGAGAAAAACCATTGACTAACACAAAGGCCAATAAAAAGGATATGAATTCCAAAGTGCCACTCACAAGTAATACAATCAACCTGAGCACCCAGATGTTCTAGAATATCAATTTGCAAATGAGAAAAGAAAAAAAAAATGGCATTCTCAAAACAACAAAAAGAACAAAGGAAAAAGATTATTGTGCAACCCAGAAAGTAGTAGTTAGTTTTCATCGTTAGTAGGAGGTACTTTTTTTTATGAATGATAATAAATTTATTTATTCAGAAGCAGATTTAGTAGGAGGTACTTTTCCATATGATGGATCCACAGTTCTCCTATTACATGGTAACAGTGATAAGCAACGAACCAACCCAACAAGAGCATTCTTGAGCTTGCTCCTGTCCTGTAAATAGATATGGTTCTTACGTAAAATATCCTCATAATTCTGGAGAACCTGTTGAATGAAGAACAATTAAAGAAATTTGTCAAAAAGCATACACCAAAAATAAAAAGAAAATGAAACATTGATGCAAAACCAATAAATTAAATTAACTCCATTCACCATAAGAAAATAGACATATATGAACCTTCAAAAGATTTAGATTACTAAACACATAACTAGCAAGCCAGAAAATGAAACAAGGATCTAAGCCAATACCCAGTCCCACCAAGACTCTGGCATCAACAATGGCAAGGCAGATAAAATATAGCCATCTCTATATTTCTCATCTTCAGTACACTGATGACACCCTTATTTTCCTGGATGCCTCAGTGGACCAGGTGCTGAACCTTAGGCTATACTGGCTAATTTTGAAATGCTAACAGGTTTGAAAGTAAATCTGGCCAAGAGTATGTTGATTGGGGTGGGGTTTGTAAGGAGGGAGGAGTTGGATCATTTTGCTATGGTGTTTGAATGCCAAGCTGGAAGGTTGCATTTCCTTTATTTGGGTTTGCCAGTGGGATCTAAAGCTTCTGCAGTTGGGATTTGGAGGCCAATTGTTGAGAGGATGGAGAAGAGGTTGGAGAGCTGGAAAGCAAAATACCTCTCATTGGGGGGCAGAATCACTTTGATTAGAAGTGTTCTGTCACGTTTATACAAATTTATTACCTCTCTTTTTTGAAGATTCCAGTAAAGGTGGCTGAAAAACTTTGAGAAACTTCAGAGAGATTTTTTGTGGGAAGGGGTAGAGGGAACAAAGAAATTGCATCTGGTGAGACAGTGAATCATCTATTAATCTCCTGTCCTTTTGTAACTCATATCTGGGAATGGTTCTCTTCTCTCTTTGATTGTAAGTGGACTCCTCCCTCAAGTGTGGTGAATCTTTTTAACTCTAGTTTCTTCCAACAACCAAAGAAGAAAGGAAGGGTGATGTGGAGAACAATGAGAGCAGACATTATTTGGGAAGTTTGGGCAGAGAGAAATAACAGGAGTACAAAGCTGCTGCCCAGGACCAGTAGAGGACTTTGTAAAGGGTTGGAGGGAGGAAGGACTGAATAAAAGAGGAAAATTAATCTGGAATATAACCCCAGCAGTGGTATTCTGGTGTCTTTCACCAGAAAGAAATGCACGGATCTTCAAGAGCAAGATAAGTTCTGCTGATTCCATTTTTCAGAAAATTGTGGGGAAGATGTTCTCTTGGTTGTCTGGTCACAGATTGTTTAAGGATGTAGGTTTTGAATCCTTTTTTGTACAGGATAATCTTTTTGTAAAGCAAGGTGGGGATCAAGGTTAGAGAGAACAGTTTTTTTTGTTTCCATAGTACATCATCTTGCTGTACATTGTTTATTCATTCTAATACAATGATAATTTACCTTCTCAAAAAAAAAAGGATTTTCCAAGGGCAAGAAAAAACATTGCTTCAACTTATAGAAGGCATCACCTTCAAGGCCATACATTGGCTGAAAACTATGGACCTCTTCAAGGATTTCTCTATAGATCATTTGCTCAGAGAATGGAACATAGTAGCAGGTTTCTCCACTCCTCCTACCATACTTGAGGACTGGACCCCTCCTTTACAGCATTCTGTGAAATTGAACTTTGACGGCAGCTCTATAGGCAATCCTGGTCCTTCTGGAATTGGGGGTGTGTTTAGAGATGTGGAAGGAAGAACCTTCGCCCTTTTCTCTGACCCAATAGAAGTGGGTGGCTCACTAAGGGCAGAAGTAATAGCACTCTTTCAAGGGCTCAGATTGACTAAACAATTGGGATTTTAACATTTAGAAGTGGAGGGGGATTCAAAATTGGTCGTAGGCTGGATGCAAACAAATAATTTGGGCACTTGGTTTAGACACCATGTAAGGGAAATAATAAACTTGACAAGGGAGCTTGGAGCACAGTTTAATTGGGTTAGCACACGGTTTGGTTGATGTTTTAACAAAGCAAGGAATGGTTAATAGGGAGACTTTATTTTGGGCATGTTTGTAATTTGTAATTTGATTATGTTATGAGGGGTCACCTTATTTAAGAAGGTGACAATTGTAATTCTATAATTTCCAAGCTTAGTGAAAGTTACTGTTTCCTATCAAAGATAATATGGAGCTGTATCCCTTTTGCTGTATTCTGGACCCTCTGGAACGAAAGAAATAGAAGGCTATTCGAAGACTAGTCTAAGAACATCAAATCATTGGTGACTGTGGTTGGGAAGAAAGTGGCCGATTGGGTTGGGTGCTTCCAGATTTTGCCCAACTTAGTAAATCAGATTTGAGGGAAAATTTTTGGAAGTACTTGAAATTCAGATGTCATTCCTGTAGTTTTTCTGTTTCAGTTGTTTGTATGGTGAGGTGCCAACTTGTCGCCTCTTGGATTGTATTTCTTTCTTTTTTTTAATGAACTGTCTCTTTTTACTCTACAAAAAAAAAACGAAAAAACAAAACAAACAAACAAAACAAACAAACAAAACAAGCAAACAAAACAAACAAACAAACAAACAAGCAAAGGCCATTACCCAGTGTTGATCCCAGCTATCTGGGTCTTGGGAGAAAGAAGTAGACTGGATATGGACCTAACATTTGGCTTTTATTTATTTATTTATGTTGCACAAAGAAGCCTCTATCAGACTTGCACATAGTACACTAACAAGTAACAAATTTCCATAAAATACTATGGGAATGACGTGTGTACCTTTTCAGCATACATGAAAAATGAAGATGGATAATGCTGGACAACAAGATCAAAAAATTTGAAAGCCATCAACCGTATATCAGTTGCTAAATGTGTCATTCCATTAAATATATAGGCCATCATCAATGAGATTAAGGATCCTGGAACATCCTAGAATGAAGAAAACGATAAGAAGCAATTAGTATGGGCAAAAATGTTAGTTTTACAAAAGGAAAAAGGAAAAGAAAAACAAATTTTAAAGAATGCTGAGAGAGAGGACATTGCATTTGTTACTCCTGTAAGAAACAAGGCATTGAGATGAAGTGACAAACCAATTGGCTCCCAAGATGGCATGAATTTAGATTAGGAAAAAAATCATATATCAACATCAAAAATAGCCCCCAACTATAGTGAAATTAAACCCATGGTTCAAAGTAACGATATGCCTCTGTATCGGCAGAGGTGTATCGGTACTTAGATACAAGCGGAAATGGCTTTTTTTTTAGTTTTTTTTTTCAAATTTTGGTTTTTGGGAAGATATTTTAACATATTTTTTATTAAAAAAGAGTGGGGTCCCGAAATACCTGTAAACAGGCGTTTCAAACCCCAAAAGATACGATACGATACGATACGCCCGATACAGGGCATATCGTATCGATACTTTGAACTTTTTTAAACCTAGCAATTTTAATCAGGGACTTTCCTTGACTTGACCTGCAAGTCCTCCAAGACTCAAACCAATTTGGTTGCACACGCATATGAGTGCATGTTATTCCCAGCTCCAACAAAATATTAAGTCACACATTCTATATTCTTATTCAGCCTATAGGAGAACAGATAGAGATGCAGATCCCTTTTCAATCAACAGTTTGAAAACCAAACCAGGCATCAAAATGGAAAGGCATCCAGTTCAACTTATCTCAATTGGTTCAACTGTGACATCAACATCATGTCATAAATAGACTAATAAAAATAAAAATAATAAAACATCAAAAAAGGAACTGAGAAAAGAAAAAACTGCTTGAAAAGTTTTCAACCTAGATTTTAATAGTTTGATTAAGGCAGGAGTTAATATGGGAAGCCTGGAATGGGATAGCCCAGGCCCAGATGGGGCTTTTGCAAACCTTTGCTGTACTTGCCATGTATGTAAAAATGGAATGTTGGTCAAGCTGTCTGTATATTGTACATTACCTCCACTCTTGTGGAGAGGATTCTTTTGCTCACAAATAAAATCCATTATTGTTGACTATCAAAAAATACAGTTTTTTAACTATAGTTTCAGCCATTCACATTTTGAAACTGGAAAGGGTCCTGCTTCTGGTTGAACATTTTGTTCTACTTCTTCCAGAACAATCATAAACATTTCTTTGAAGTTGGATCATTTGATCTACCCAGAAATCCAATGCATGATTTATATGTGCTAGGTAGCCAGCTGCAACATAAATCAACCCTGGAAGTTGTGACTGACAAATTAAAACCTTTTTATCTATATGCATCCTTCTGATTATAAAATTACTGTGCTACCCTTTGATGGAAATGTACACTATATTCAGCCTACAGTGAACAGATAGGGGAGAACAGTCCCATTTCAGTGACCCCAAGGCATTCTGCTGCAACAAAGATCAATCTTATAAGTTAAGCTTAACAGGCTTAAAACCTTTTTTATCTGTACATCCTTTTGACATAGATAATTGGTGCCTGACCTACTGAATGTAAGAGTACTGTGTGGTGCATGTTCACCAGAAGTACAGATATGCCACTTGTATACAAATCTTGCATGGTTGCACCCTGTAAGAGAACTCATTCATAGTCATTCACTCACTGCGACATTGGAAAACCATGTGCTTAAAATATTTCAATGAGTCATAAAGCATCTTTTTTCTTTCTTATTATGCCAATGAGCCTTAAAGAATTTTTTTATTTATAACATGATAAGCATTAAAGCTCTTTTATTATCAGTGAAAACCTTTTTCATTAAAAAATAAAAACAAATGAGAAAGAGTAAAAAGAGAACAGAGGGGAAAAAAAGAGAGAAACCAGACCATAACCAATCTACCAGAAGGGATTTCCCTTGAATCAATCAGTTACATCATCATAAAAGTTCATTCCTCCCCAAAGGATTGCAGTCCCCAAATATAATGCTTCCATATGTTAACCTGATCTGCCAAGACAGCCAACTAATCCATTTGCTATCTCCTTATCCAAGTAATAGATATTCAAGGTCATTACCATTTCACTTTTGAAGAGCCAAGTGATTCACCAATCACCATAATGATATGTTGATTCCGCCATTCAAAAGGAAAAAAAATACAATGGCCAATTTCAAAATTATCCATTCAAATCTCAATTAGGGATAGTCAATGTACTCCCCAGCATCGGAGATCAATAAGTTTGTCCTCTATGGAACATAAACTTTTGTATAAATACTTATGGAAGAAAAGATGTTGCATGTTACCTTTTTCAATGCAGGGAAAATCACTAATTTCAGGAGCTGATAGAGTGTCTCGCGGACAACTTTGTCCTCATCACTAATGCGTTCACGCAGCTTCTCTATTATGGCAAGTTTGTGTAATGTCAGCTCTGCTGGGTATTTAAGCACCAAATCCCTAATACCAGTCAACGCATCTTGATCAAACAGAAAAACACTTTGTCTCAGCATCATAGACTCTTCAGTTAGTACAAGGGTACAAACCAATTAGTGGAAGCAAAATCTAGTCAACAAATCATGAAATAATTTTCTTTTAAATGTTGTTTGGCCTACATTACACAAAATGCAACAATTGGGAGACAAGCACCAATTTAGTATTTTCTTTTGCAACAAATCACCCATGCTGATGCTTTCATGATAAGCTTCCCAGCAGAATGCACTAACTTTTGGGGGGACATGGGCACACCAGACTTCTTTAACAAGGAAGGAATGGAAAGGAGTAGAGGCTACTAGTGAAGAGAAAAAGGATTTACAAGTGAATGTCCCAGAGGGACTGAGATTCCACACACGTCTATCTTCCCTGGGCTCATCAAAAACCAAGTTGTTCAAGATATTCAAAAGGTTAGACACAAAGGGATTTCAAATCCTCTCAGGTTTCTCACGAGCCCCAAGTTCCAACCTTCCCTGGGGGAAGAAGACAACCCAAAGAAATTAGACACAAGATTGTATTTAATACTTGAAACCACTTTATGCCACAATCTGTCATTGTCTGGGGGGAAGCGCAGTGCTTTTCTTCCTAATGTTTCCCAGACCCAACCTACCCTCTTCCTTCCATTTGACCACCTTCTCCCACCTAACCAAATGATCTTTTTTCTATCTCCAAGCTCTCACAAGAAGTCTCTCATCAATTTTTTTATTCCCAAGGTGGATTTGATCAAAGTAATTCTCCCCCATAAAGAGATGTAATTCCTTTTTCCAACCAGCAAGCCTTTTCTCAATTCTCTCCACCACAGGGTTCCAAAAGCTAACAGACCTCGGATTGCCACCAAGAGGTAAGCCTAAATATTTTAAGGGCCACACACCTCTCTCACACCCCAAGATCTCTGCAAATGAGCCCAACTCCTCTTCAATAACATTTATACCCACCACCACACTCTTATTCTAATTGATTATTAAGTTAAACATTCTTCCAAAGCGGCTAACCACTAGCTTTAAGACTTCAATCCCATTTGTATTTTCCCCCTCACAAAAGATCCAAATGTCATCTACAAACTGGAGATGGGATACCACCACACTATTCCTTCCAACCTCCTAACCTTTAAAGAGATGCAACTGGCTAGCCTTAAAACTCAATCTAATCAGAACCTCTACCACCAAAAGGAAAAGAAAGGGAGAGAGGGGCTCTCCCAGTCTAAGCCCTCTAATGGCTTCAAAAAACCCTCCAGGCCTTCACTGACTCGTTCACAACCACTGAAAAATGACTAGTTTGTAGGCAGCCTTTGATCCACTTGCACCACAAATCTCCAAACCCATAGGTCCTCATAATACTAATTAAAAACTCCCAATCTGCCAAATCATAAGCTTTCTCCAGATCCAACTTAATGGCCACCCCATTTTTCTTAGCTCTTCTCTGGGCCTCCACACATTAATTAGCAATAAGAATTTGGTCCACAATATGTTAATCCTAAATAAAAGCCCCTTGGTAATGAGAGATGATCGAAGTAAGAACTTGCTTGATCCTCAGAGATAACACCTCGGTGATTATTTTATAAATGCTAGTAACCAAGTTGATTGGCCTGAAATCCCTCGGATGATCTGCACTGGCCTTTTTTGGCACCAAGGTGATAAAGGTTGAATTCATTCATGGATTAATTATACCCTTCCTATGGAACTCTTTAAACACTCTAAGAAGATATGGCTTAATAATCTCCCAACAATCTTGATAAAAAGCCATTGTGAAACTATCCGGGCCCAGAGCCTTGGATCTAACCATGGCAAATATTGCTTCCTTAATCTCATCTTCCTCAAACCTCTTTTTCTAAAAGTTGGTTCTAGAAGGCATCAATAGTTTCCCAATTCAACCCTTCAACTGTTCATCTTTCTCTCAGAGGCCTTAAATAAATTGATTTAAAGTGATCCACAAAGGCCTTAGCTATCTCAGCTTGATCGGTGGCTTCTCTACCCTCAATTTCAAAACAAGAGATAATATTTTTCCTTCTTCTACCATTTGCAATTGCATGAAAATACTTAGCATTACCATCTCCCTCCCTATTCCATTTCTTCCAAATTATTTCCTCCCTTAATAGAGTTTCTTGGAGTTCCTTCTTCAACTGAAACATTAATCTTATGAGTTATGTCTTCCTCTCTCAAAAGGCCCTTCTAATTCCCTTCTATCTATGTCCTCAATTTGTAGAATTAGAATTGTGTCCTTCTCTTCTAGTCTACCAAAAATCAGCTTAGTCCATTCTTTTACTTTTGCCTTCAACCTCTGTAACTTCTTCATAAATTTCTGCCCCTCCCATTCCATCCTCAATTGTTGTTCACTCCACCATTCCTTCACTCTTTGTTTGAATACAAGAAGTGTTAGCCACATGTTCTCAAACCTAATAGGGGTAGGGCCACCAACCACTCCTTGTTGAAAGACACAAATCAGCCAATGGTCAAAGACTCAAAGGTAAGTCTAGGCAAAGTTCTCCCTAATAAACCACTCCAATGCTCTTCACAATCAACTAAGACCAAGAATCTGTCCAATTTAGAACAGATCGGATTAGCTTGAAGGATGGACCAAGTAAATCTAGATTACCCCAGAGGTATGTCTCTCAAGTCAAAAGTATCAATAAAAACATTGAATTTCATCATGCTGGTTGTTACTCTCTGCCTAGTATGTTCATTTCTTCTGCAAATCTTACCACATTAAAATCACCGCCAATAAACCAGGGCCCTTCCCATAAGCCCCTGATATCAACCAACTCTTCCCACATTAGGTTTCTTTCTCTGTACCAATTGGAACCATAAACATTTGTTAACACCCATTCAAACCCATCGTGGACATTTTTCAATTTAACCAGGAAACTGCACCCAAAATGCTCTTTAAGTTATTTGGTTCTTAGACCATAACATTTATTGTTTTAAGCTTATGTTGATTAAACTCAGTGTTTTAAAAGCGCAAGGCGCAAAAAAGGCGCAGGGGTCAATTTGCACCTGAGGTGCAGGGCGCAAGGCGAGGCACGTGCCTTTTTTATGCAAGGCACAAAAAATTTAAAAAAAAATAAAAATAAGTCAAAATATTCAAAAAAATGCCAAAAAAAATCAAAAAAAGTAAAAATATTAAAAATAATATTAATAAAAATATGAAGTAAAATTTTAAAATAATGTTTTAAAAAACCTATTATCTAAAATTAAAATACATAAACATAAGATGTAGAGCATATTCAAATGAGAATTTAAAAATAAAATCAAACATATAAAACACTTTCAAGCATGTAAAACCTCTAATTTCTTTTTTCACTCAATTGCAGTACTTCATATAGCTAATGTAATGTAAAACATATTACATTCCTGATTCTACGAGCCAGCTTTGTGCCATGCCCCTCGAGGCAAGCCCAAACAAGCCCATGTTAGGTCTTAAATTCTTAGTTTTAACACAAAAAAATAATGATTTTAGTTTTATTTGCTTTTTAAGAAGACATTTTATTAGGATGAATGAATGAACAATATTACCAAACTGGGGGTTCTTGGAGGAGCATGGCACAGGGGTCCGGGGGCAGAGCCCTCGACCCAGCCATTATGTTCAAAAAAAAAGCAAAAAAGAAAGGGCTGCGCCTAAGACCTAGGCGAGGCGCATACCCTGAAGTGTGCCTCGCCTGTGCGCCTGAGGCGTGCCTTTTAAATCACTGATTAAACTATCTTTAAAAGATAACCAGGAACTATATGCCTTTTTTGCATAGCAAGTTAAACAGTTGAACCATTCAACTGGTGACTGGGTAACCAAAACGGTTTTGCATCGAGTCTAAGTTTGATGGCATTGCTAAAACTGTGAAGGAAAGAAGCTGCAACCATACACAGAAGCCTTTATAACTCAATTCAGCAAGCCCATTAGCCATAGAAGTGAAATTCCTTGAAACCCAGCTGTTCTGACTTCTGAGCTAATGAGTTGTCTTTTCCTTGTTTTTTTAAGAAATTAGCAAGTCTCCATGGACCTTCTCCCATATTTTGCTCCATCCAATGGCATTGACCTAGTCTCCCTGATGAACAACTAAAATAAGTATTTCTGCCTGGTCATCTGCAACATTATAAGGACAGACATGACCTTGGCTTTTTTGTGGAATCAACATCCCAATCAGCCTTACATCCAAATAATGGCTCCCTCCCAAGTCCTGACCTAAAATAGCTCCAGCTATACCAGCATCCAACGGGTTTTATGAGAATTGTCTGATGTGCTTCCATCAAACTGCAGCCTCACCTCATCTTTCACAAGGGAGGCCTACAGATAAGAACACGGGAGAGGATGCAAGAATTTCCTCTATATCTTCTGAGATCATCTTGTCACATTCCATTAAATCCTTTGGAATTTGAGACCCATCAACTTGAGAGGGAAAGGAAAGGGCCCACCTTCTATGAGATTCAATCACAAAGTATAGAAAACCAAACCACGGTATCTTGCAACAATCACAAGAATGGTGTTTTGGACCTCATCTCAATACAAGTGTCAAGTGTACTATTTTTGAGAAAATGTATGTATTTGTGTAACTGATGGTTTGTATAAACAATTCTATCACTTCATTACCTCCCTAACAACTTAAACAAAAATAGAAACCAATAAATGTAAATAAGTTTCCCTTTACACTGCCATAAGTAAAGATTAGGGGCAATGATAAATACCTCTGCGAACTTTGGCATTATGATGGGATGTTTGCTGAAGTAATTCCTTTAACGTCAACCCTTTTTTACTCACAGCTAAACCTGCCCTCTCCGATGCCACACTTTGTTCGGGAAGAATAATTGCTGCTCATTCCACATGAGTCCAATAAAAACATTTGTTATCAGGCCAGATAACGTGGAAAGTTACAATATTAAGAAATGGTTCATCCAGACATAATCACTTCGAGTGCAAAAACAACGTCCTCAAACTGGGGATCAACGTACCTTTAGATTTGATTTCAGTATTGGTAGCATTCTTGGGCGGTGGTAGTTTCCGACCAATCTTCCGTTTTATTTTCTGCACAAATTTACAGGAACAAATATGAATATAATGTCTTAATGCCTTGCTAAATGAACAGAATTGAGCAGGAAATTACTTTGAAGTCCACGCCTCTCTTCGGTTGCTTCTTAGACGAGGACGGCTTAGAACGTGCCATATCTTCTGTGCTGAAGTAATACCAGCAAAATAAATTGGATCGAAAAAAATATCGACTAACGAATGAAATACAATAATTTTAGAGGGAGCCAATCGTTCGCCGTAGTTTATGATGATTAAGATCCTAAACAACGTTTATCATATTATAATAAGAGCATCCTTCAAAAGCCAAACCACCTGTAGAACTGTAATTTCTTAAGGCAAAAACTCCCGAACACAGCTCCATTGAGTGGAACAAATAAAACCCAAGGAAACAAACTTGCAGCAGAGTAGGGTTTTACCCATGCGAACAAATTACTCGATATTAGACTTAACAGGAGCTAGATTTTCAATGGAAGAAACTCACTTCGATCGCCTTCTCTGATGACGAAATGCAAGCGAGGGATGATATAAATTTAATCACCAAGTTCAGTTCAGCGTGACAAAAAAATTCAAAAAAAAAAAAAACAATTTCGCTTCTATGGAGTAATTTGTCTCCTTGGCTTTCAATGAACAACTCGTGGATCCACAACCATCCCGTCCAGAAATCTTGTGATGCGCATTCTAAATGTCCTTTCAGTTCCTATTCTAATTACCTCTTTCTTCTTCCTTCCCTTTTAATTCTACCACAAGATTCACTCACAATCCAGTTGCTAGAGAGGATACTATACTCAACAAAGAGTTACAGTTGCCTTTTTATGCAAATCCTTGATACAACTCGTCAATGATGAAAGAGAGAATGAGAGCGTAGTTCTTCTCTCCGGTGTCTTGAAACTACGGTTTTGGAAGATGTCTTTGCTTGGTTAAGCATCGTCGAGTTTCGTAAATACGAGAAGTTGGCGGCAATCGCGTAGTAGATAGATTCTCGTCTTTAGTTAGGGTTTACCGGTTTAGTAAATGGGATTCTTGGCGATGGCGGTGGCGGAACTGCGGAACCAGGTCATGAACCGGGTCTCTTTAGTATGGTTGGTTAACTATGTGTTTGATTCCGTTTGTGATTATTGGGTGGGCGTTTATCAGAAAAACGTTTATCTAGTAAACGCCTATTTTAAACGTTTTCCACTTTGTTGTTTGGTTAATTTTAATTTGGGCGTTTCAATAAACGTCCCTTTACACTTCGGCAATAATAAATGTTTTTTCATTTCATGCTGTTGGTAGGGTGT
The DNA here is from genome assembly GCF_055504915.1 of Nelumbo nucifera. Lineage (NCBI taxonomy): Eukaryota > Viridiplantae > Streptophyta > Magnoliopsida > Proteales > Nelumbonaceae > Nelumbo > Nelumbo nucifera. The sequence continues at coordinate 13,546,456 of NC_142652.1, read as the reverse complement.
TTCAAAAAAAAGCCATATGAATATTTCAATGTGATACTTTTATTGTGGTGTATGGGATACATTAGTCAATCCAACTGTCTAAATTACATATGCTTCAATTTAAAGACTGATTTTCAGATCCAATGGCTAATATATGATATAATCCACATCCAACGAAAGGTGAATATACGACACTTTCACTTTGACTCTCTCTCTATATATATATCTTCTTTCCAACATTTTATCGGACCACTTATCTTTTTTCTTTTGAATAACAAATATACCATTGACAAGGTAGATCAATTTGGGCTTGGCTTGGGCCAGCCAAAGCCCAAATTTAAGTAAATTTCACATCCCAATTTACTACTCTCTCTCTCTCAATTGCATCCAATAAAATTAATAAAAATAAAAGCACAAGATCCTTATATATTCCATACTAACAAGTTTGCAATGTTAGTAACAAGTCATATAAGTTTTTGTATATAAGCCTACATCATTGTGAAATCTATTCAGTTTTCCTTTCCGTACATAGTTAAACTCAAAAAAAGTCTACACTACTAGACAGGTTCCATATTTTTATGATTTTTATTTCATAAGATAAGATGGAATAAAAGAACAACCTAGGTATCAAGCCAAGGTTTATAAGTTAGTATGCCTTGCTGCCTTAGGCCAAGGTATGCTAAAACCAAATTTAGAAGCCTTAGTCTTGTTCTTGTTCTTCCCCCACCCCTAAGAGAGTTATTTGTTGTGTTAGTTACAGACTTCGGATTGCTTTACAGGCAACTTTTGTTTTACCCATTTATGCAAATTGGTTATTTTATTAGAATGACTATTAACTTCTTAAAATAAGAGAAATAGATGAGGGAAAGTTCATATGAAGTTTCACAGCTTTAATGTATATGGCACATAATCAGTATAGTTTGCATTGTGACCAGAATTTTAAGATAGCTGGACTGCAATCAACCTCAGAAATCTGAATTGCAAAGAGAAATCATAGAGAAAATAGGGAGAAAACGAAGACCTTCTTACCGGCGGCAGCTGCTCCTCCCTTCGGCGAAGAACCCTCTCTCTTATCGTCACTGGACTGGGTGTTCTCCTCTGAGGCGGCGAAAGACTTCTCTTTGGTGCTTTAGCATCTAGGTCATCCAGTGAGCAAGAAGATATCCACCTTTAGAATGGTAGATTCGGGTTGCACCGGATCACCACCTCTGGACGACACGTTAGAAGCCACATCGAATACACGTCAGCTCATCGTTTCATGAAATGCCCAGGCATTGGAGGAAGCGAGAAATTTCCCCCAACGGCTATATTCACGAAAAACCAATGCAAATAAATACATAAACGTTTATTTGCATTTTTTTAATAAATGCACATACCAAACAATGATTTTTGAGCCAAAAATCGTTTATCCCACCAGTATATATGGCGTTGTTTTTTCAATAAACGTAAACAGTTCCAAACATGCCCGGTTGATGTTTCCAACTTCCAAGCTTTGCATTTGCAAGCCCGGCCCGCAAATTTTCGGGTTCGAAGCGAGGGACATACTCCCTATCCTATCCTCGACCCCGGTTTCCATCGGAAAGAAACATAAACCCTCATCCCGATCTTTGACAAGAGTTCAAATTAGCCTCTCACAATGAGGTGCCCTACATCGTCCCACAGCACATCCCGGCTGTGTATTTGGAACATTATCCGATCATATTACGTGAAATGATGAGCCACTATTAGGAGATGTTCCCAATACGTGGTTGAAATGTGTTGTGGGACGTTTGTGGGGTGCCTCCATGTAGGGGAGCTGACGTGAATTCCTTGGACATGATTCCAATTCTTTTGTTTTATTTTTATTTAAAAAATTTCATTGAACAAATTTTATTTTAAAAAATAGGATAAATTATAAATAGGTAACTTATACTTTGGGGATAGTAACATATAGGTACCCTGAACTTTCAATTGTGACATTTGAGTACCTTGAACTCTCGGAAATAGACACCTAAGTTCATCTGTTAGTATTCCGTTAGTTATCCATAACACGCAAAGTCATGTGCAACTTTGAATATTACAAAATATCAAAACTACCCTTCTCATGTATTTTCCCTTGTTTTATTTTTCGTCCGCAATGACAATGTTGGATCTTCTTCCATGGCAATAGCATTTCTCATGACCTTGGTTCTAAGTATTAGAATGGAAGCCAAGCAAACATGAACATCCAACTAGTCAAACCAGAGTTATGCATAGGCCAACTCCTTTGGCATTGTACGATGCTTCCTCCACTCAATACTCAGTAGTTCAGCATAAAATAACCTCCAGAATACAATTTTGCACTCAAAAAATCAGTAAGGTTTGAAAATTAGATACTTTTCGCCTAGTTTAGTCCATTATCATGGAGTTTTATATTTAAGGTATTAACTCTCATTTCTATCATTGCTATATTTGAAATATTTTTTTACTAATAACTTGTATTAATTATATTTATATTCAATATTTTTAACCCATGTTTTTTAAACAAATGCAAAAACAAAACCATTATTCCGTCCAAGTGACGAGTAAGTAATTCAACCATCTAATCAAGTTAGTCAAACCAATATGTTATTGTCAAATAATAAATTTTGTGAAATAAAACAACAAGAAAATGTAGAATGCCCATTTGACTAAAATGGGTATAAATGACCTTGTGGAACCTCTTTTTTTTACTAAAATACCTCATTTTTGAATATAGTATCTCTCTCTCTCTACATGTGAATGTAGACAATGTAATTTGGACTATTGTTGTTGTTGTTATTGTTATTATTGTTATTGTTGTTATTAATTTTGTTGTTGTTGTTATTATTATTATTATTATTATTATTATTATTATTATTATTATTATTATTGTTGTTGTTGTTGTTGTTGTTGTTGTTGTTGTTGTTGTTGTTGTTGTTGTTGTTGTTGTTACTTTCCACCAATAACATCTAACGATGAGATCTATATCCGATATATTTAATAATATAAACTCATTTTTTTTAATTAATCAAAATGTAAAAATTTCATTTGTCTGCATAAATAGTAAGCAATCAAACCATTTGAACCAAATTGGCCAACTCATGATATCGTAATTAAGCAATGAAAAATATAGAAAATAAAACACAAAAAAATACAAAATAAATTTTGTAAAAAATCATTTGGGCACATTCCAGATATTATGCATTCATCATATTAAACAAAAAAGAATGTGTAATAAATAATAATTATTTTCATGCACATAGAAATATAAAAAATTGTAGAAAATTTGAACACATATCATTATTGTCGTCGTCATCACCATCATCATTGTTTAATATTGCCATATGTACATTTGCTAGTAATATAATTATGTAGCCAGCCCCACATAATTGGGACAATATTTTCCAGTTGATTCAAGTGTAGTTGTATTCAACATGATTTACTTTAGGCCTTGCATAAAAGTGTTAGATGTACAATCACATAAAACTTGAAATAATAATTTGGAGCCATGTAGTTTTATTTCCTCTCTAATGGACAAAGTAACACAATTGCTATCTCATAAAATGATTACAACTAGATTTACATAGCAATAAAAAATGGAATAATCTTATAACATCCATTGAATTTCCTATAACCTCCTAGTCAAAAGATTCCCTTATTTATCCTTATATAATAAAAGAAATCAATAGTATAGCTATGAGAGTTTGGATGTGAATCTTGATAACAAAATTGCCATGTTTCTATTGTGTGATTGGACAAATGTGGCCAACAATGTGGTGTGGTCAACAATCATAACACGTTTTTTTCACATTGTAAAATCAATGGCTTAAAAGTAAACCAAATCCAATTGTATTAAGCTCACTCCCCTAAGATACATATAAATTTGGGTCATTTTTACAAAATTTAAATGTAAAAAAGGGTGAGGTATGGTTAACACCTTTTATTTTTAGTATTTAGGGGCATTCCATGGTGTGGTCCCTATAATGTGTGTGTGTGAATCTATTGAGACCTATTGAAGTGTGGTTGAAATTACATGGATTTAATCATGACACGCTTTCAAAAAAAGGTCAATCATTCATTGTATTACATATAGTAATTGTCCAACATACTCTCGTGCAAATCAATTAATGGGATTTTGGTATATGAGATAAATTTTGATGTCTTGTATTTCAAAGCCATCTACAGAATGCTTTCAACACATGTCACACATCCAAATGATTGCTTAATGGGCGTACCATATTTTCATAACCAAGCAATGTACCTAATGTCCATGGTAATGATCATTTCCTCGTTATTTTCTCTTTTAACCCAACAATCTTGGATTACTACATGATTAACCTATTAGATATATTGGACAACATGTGATACATTTGCAAGTAAGTCGATATGAGATGCCTTGAAAGCAGGGATGTATATGAATTGAACTTATCATAAACTATTTGATATTAGTTCATAAAAGTCGAGCTTCGAGCCAAACTCGAGCCCAATGAAGATTAGCTTATGAGGCTCGAGAGTTCAAGCTTCAAAAATAATTGTTACATGTATAATTTTTATTTTGCATATATGTGTATCGATGTATATATTGTTCAATCACTGATATCACAATTAAACAGTGAAAAATATAAAAGATAAAACACAACAAAATACAACATAAATTTTGTAAAAACCATTTGAATACATCTTTAATATCATGCATTCATTATATTAAACAACAAAATGTGTACTAAATAATAATTATTTTTGTGCACATGGAAATATAAAAGTTTGTAAAATATTTTAAACACATATTATTATTGTCATTATCACCATCGTCGCCATCTAAAATTGCCATATTAAAAAAACATGTACATTTTCTATTAATATAGTTATGTTTATATAATTATGTAGCTAACCCATACAATCAGGACAATGCTTTCAAGATGACTCGTGTAGTTTTTTTTCCTCTCTGATGGACAAAATAAACATAATTGCTATCTCATAAAGCAATTACAACTAGATTTACCTAACAAGAAGAAATGGAAGAATCTTATAACCGCCCTTGCATTTCCTATAACCTCGTTGTCAAAAGGATTTATTTATTTACTTTGACATGATAGAAGAAATGGCAAATTTCTTAAACTACCCCTAAGGTTTAGGAAATTGACTAACTCTACCCCTATTGTATTAGTATTGACTTAAAGTACTCCTACTGTTTTCGACAATTGTCTAAAACCTCCCCTATCGTTAACTTCCTGTCACTTTCGATCACATGTGACATCACATGACCATTTTTTAAACCAAAAATACACTTTAGATCTCTCTCTTTCCTACTTTGGTTCTCCCTTGGTCTCTCTCTTACCCTCTTATTTTTTCTCTCTCTACCACTACTTCCCCGGAAGAACGGGGTTGTTGCAGTAGAAGGAGCGGGCATTTGTCATTTGAGTTGGTTTCACTATGGATTGGTTCAGATAAATCCATCCCTAGCTCACCAAAGAAACCCTAAGTGAGTTCCACCAAGACTCTTCTCCAAGATCTAGGTGTGACCAAGAGCTCTTGTGGTCACAAGAGATTTGAATTAGGACTTTCTATTTTAGTTAGTTTGGCATGATCTTGAAGTTGCGGTGACCAAGAACTCCTGTGGGCTCCAAGATCTGGATAAGCCAAAGAGCTATTGGTTGTAGCGACGCCCCACATTTGTCATTACCTGAATATCAATCTCCTCTCCTATAACTAACATTGGTCGTCGTTGTGAACTTTGCAAGATCATAGTGATATAGATTTGTCGCTGACCGAAGAAAGGGGGAATGCGATACCGTTGCAACAATAGGGAATGGGAAAATGAGAAAGAGAGACAGAGAGGGAGAGAGAGAGAGGAGAAGAAGAAGAAGGGGATCGAGAGGGGGAAGATAGATAACAAATGAGATAAGAAGAAAGAGATCTATAGTTATATACAAATTTGCCACTGATTGAAGAAAAGGGGGAATGCGATACAAATCTACTACAACGATAGAGAAAGAGAAAACAAGAGAGAGAGAGAGAGAGAGAGAAGGGGATAAAGAGAGGGAGATAAGAGGGATAGAGAAAGAGAGTGATGGAATGAGAGAGAGAGAAAGAAAGAGATTTGTACAATATGTTACAAGAAAAGGGGGAGACGATGCAGTAGTAGAGAAAGAAAACAAGAGAGAGAGAGGGGGAGGAAGGGGATTGAGAGAGGGGAAGAAGAGAAATAGGGAATGAGAGAGGAATAAGAGACATTTTGAGAGAGAAGGAGACAAAATGTGGGAGCTTCTGAAACTCCTTTGTCGTTGCCTTATTTTGAGTTTCAAATTTTAGCATCTCAAATTGCTACTGCCCTATTTGATTCACTTTCATGGTACAGTGGCGTTCAGACGTAAGAGCTTATGAAACCCATAATTGATTATGAAAAAAGGGCTTCCTTTCCAAGAAAACGTAAACCAACTCCATTAATTCTCTTCGTCTCCCTCAAATCCAATCATAGTGATTTCTTAAGTGGTGATCGACAAGGTCAATGACGATGACATTATCGAATAGCTTGAACTATGCTTACTACCATTGGGATGGTAGTCGCTTTTTTATTAGAATTTGTTGCGAAGCAAAAAAAAGAAAAGGTAAGAGAGAGAGAGTGAGTGAGTGAGGAGTTGCAAAATTGAATTGTCGATGAAGCTTGAAGATCACCAACGATGTATTCCGTTTAACCATGAATATGGGTTTTTTGAGTGATGCGCAAAATAGTCTTTTTAATCATTTTGTTAATGAACACTAACGATAAGGAATATTTAGTCAATTAACAGAAACAATAAGAGTACTTTAAGACATTACTGAAACAGTAGGAATATAGTTAGTCAATTTCCTAAACCTTAGGGGTAGTTTAAAAAATTTGCCCAATGGTCATAAATAGTAAGAGTACTTTAAGACAACACTGAAACAATAGGGGTATAGTTAGTCAATTTCTTAAACCTTACGGGTAGTTTAAGAAATTTGCCCATATCAACAGTGCAACTATGGGAGTTTGGATGTGAATCTTGATAACAAAATTGTCCTCTTCCCATCGTGTGGTTGGATGAAGTAGCCAACAAGGCGGTGTGGTCAACATATCCCGACGTGTTTTTTTTTTCACATAGTGAAATTAATGGCTTCAAAGTAAACCAAATCCAACCGTACCAAGCTAATCCCCCCTAAGCTAACTGTAATTTTGTGTCTAAATAGATGTTTGCACTTAAACCAACTTTTGATGTATACATTTTTACAAAATTTCAATGTAAAAAAAATGTGAGATATGGTTAACACATTATTTTTTAAATATTTGGGGGCATTCCATGGTGTGGTCCCTATAATGTGTGTGTGTGTGTGTGAATCTATTGAGTCCTAATGAGGTGTGGTTGAAATCACATGAATTCATGTTAGATAGTGTATGCCCTTAGCTCCAATCAGATTGATGTACATTTTGACATTTATTGTAAATGAATAAAGTATATAATTGATTCATGTTATATCTGGTGTGTTTTTGTGCAATATCCTTCAACTGGACACTTATGAGACTCGTATTAGTTTAGAATATTTATAGCCGTTGGATAAACTTATGGAGGTTTATCCTGCCAAGGTTGATGATAATGTGCTGCCAAGTCGGTTAGGGTGGTTTGTCTTAGCTGACAGGGTGAGACCCGAAGCACATGTAGTGTGGGTTTGCTTGAAACTTTAAACCAAACCAATTTCTAGTTGTGCCTTAGACCTTGGAGATAGATGGGAAAAAATGGAAAGTTACACCTAACCCTTAGACTTGATTATGATACTGCACTAGGTGTTGGATTGGACTGTATTTGTTATGTCAATCAGTGAGATCCTTAGCGGAGGTCATAACTTGGGTATGTTGGGGCAGTCTGAGAATTTACCTGAGTGGGTGATCATAGTGGCAGAATCAACCCCTTTGTCGGACAAAGTGAATGATCGCGGACAACACTCTCTCTAATGGAAACCTAAATTGCCGGTAGTGGATTTTAAACTTGTTTGAGATTTGTTTTGCAATATATATATATATATTATATTTTTATGAAAAATGTTTGCAAAGGTTTTAATTATCGGGATCCATCTTGAGTAGAGAGTGTGACATTGTACCTTATAGTCGAGGGAGAGGTCCTCTTTTGTCGGGCAGTGTCTGATCATTATGGACTGAGAGGTTAAGTGTAAGACCACTTAGGGTTTTTACCTGATGGGCTAATCTCACTTAAGTCCATAGTCCTTGGGCCTTCATAAGGTGGATGGAACCAATGATCATTTAGTGTAAATGTTGAGCCTACTAAGTGCTCATACTGATGGGCTCAGGGATTCACGGTGTTTGGTAGTGAATTCGGCCAGGCCTTGTAATGGAGGCTAGGCTGAACCCATATGGTTTTTGTGGAGATTAATGTTAGAGTCCCACGCTATACAAAGAGAACCAAGCTAGCCAACAAATTAAAAGATAAGTGAGCCTAATAACTTGATGGACCTAAAGCCTATTTCGAACTGTGTTAATGAGATTAATTAAAAGTGGGCGAATTTGATATTAGATATGGATCTGGATCAGCAAGGATAAGATAAGTCTTATCCACTTAAGAGTTCAGATCCAAATAAAGATTTGGATCAAATAACTCTTTCCTGGTAGGGTTAGGAAGTTGATCCATATAGGTTATAAATAGAGGGTGAATTCCTTCTGTTAAACACTTTTGTAGAACCCAGTTCTTTCTTATGTTCTTGCCGCCCTACCCTGTTCGATCTCCATAGTCTTGGACTGATCAAGATTTGATATTGATTTTGATTTTTGCTAGAAAAATCAAATATAAAGTTATGCTCACACTCCCTTGTGTGATCCTTGTTGAGGGATGGCAGTTCTTGTTGAAGAGCTGCTTTGCTGATCATACTTCATCCTAAGCTGTGTCATCTTCAGTGGAGGCAGGATTTGGTGACCTCTTTGGGCGTGAACACCTACGTTGGGAGCTACATTTGTGTATTCCGTATTAGGTATATCCCTCCATCTTTTTTGTTACAGATCTGGTCCGGTTTGTTTCAAGAGCGGACATTGAAAATGCAGTTTTTCTAAATCAGGTAATACGATTCTCGGAAGAGATAAAGAAATTTTTTGAAAATTTGCCCAACCACCCTGCATGGTTCGGCCATCCATATGATGGATCTCTCATTTCCCTTCAATTCAATCGTAATATGCGTTTAAAAAAAGTCAATCATTCATTGTATTACATATAGTAATCATCCAACATACTCTTGTGCAACCAAATTAATGAGATTTTGGTATATGAAATAAATTTTGATGTCTTGTTTCAAAACCATCCACAAGATGCTTTCAACACATATCACACACAAAACCAGATCAGCTCCTCACAACTGGCGCCTCACACGCACATCTTACCATGCATTGGGAACATCTTTCATACTTATTAATAAATATTTATGGGAGATGTTCCCAATACACGGTGGATGTGCGTGTGAGGCGCCCATTTGTGAGGAGCATATCCCGTCTCGTCACACACCCAAATGATTGCTTAATGAGTGTTCCATGTTCCGTAACCAAGCAATGTACCTAATATCCATGGTAATGATCACTCTCCTAGTATTTGCTCTTCTAACCCAACAATCTTGAATTATTACATGATTAATCTATTAGATATGTTGGACAACATGTGATGCATTTGAAGGTAAATTGAGATAGAATACTTTGAAAGTAGGGGTTATATGAATTGAACTTATTATAAGTTGTTTGAGCTCAGTTCATAAAAGCTTGATTCGGTTTGATCTAAATCGAGCTCTGAACCAAGCTCGAGCCCAATGAAGCTTAGCTTGTGAGAGGTTCGTGAGCTCGAGTTTCAAAAATAATTGTTTACATGTATAATATTTGTTTTGTACATACATACATATAATTCAAACTCAAGTCTCTAGTTCAAATCGAACATAAGCATGATATTATTTTGGCAAGCCAATTTCAAATGGCTGAATATCCCACTTGCAATTAAAGTATATATATATATATATATATATAATACCATGATTGTTAATAAGGACTAAAAGACAATTCAATATGACATCTTTTGTTATTTTGGCTCAATAATTCATAATGAGTGAGAGAGATTATGGAGATGCCACCTATGCAATTAAAGTATAAATTGTGGGGTGCATTAAGAGTCTCATGTGATCGGCAAATGCCACTTATACTAAGAAAAAGTTCTATAAAATAATTGTAAGGTCAGTAATGTTGTATAGAGAATAGTGTTGGGCAGTTGAGAAATAATATCTAAAGACTGAGTGTGTCATGAATGAAAAAGGATTAATTGAACACAATAGCTGTTCAATGGATTGTAGAACTAATGATAAAACTTCACGTTAGTAATAAAATACACGAGACCTACGATCATTTAATTTCTCACTATGAGCCCCATGCATTCTATCAATGGCGTGGGGTGTTATCATTGGTTCCACAGCCTGCCAAACACCCATCTCATTAAGCTAATTAGATTTCCTCATAAATGTGAAGTATTAGATGGATGCATACATCATATATACTGAAGAGTAGCTATAATATATGATAAATTGAGAGTGAGGTGGTTTAGTGAGGTGCATACAAACCATTTACAGCACATACCAGGAATGTGATCTATTGCAAATTGAAGGGAGCGGGGAAGAGCTAAAAATAGAAAAAATGACTCGGGCAGAAGTAAAAAGATCGGGTCGGGTATAACCTTCACCACAGGTGCTAAGCCCAGCCTGGCCGATGAACGCCCCTTATTTATCGTAGCCCGTAGGGCATCTGGTGGAATGACACATTGCGAAAACTGGAATATTCTGAGAAGGTACCGCTAGGACGGATCATGACTCGTTGCATACGACATCCCATATAGAAACAACTACGTGGTGAGCGGATGTCAATCCTCTGCGAGAACCGGACGAAACAGGACCAATGACAATATGACACGTCGACAATTGTAGGTGATTAGAAGTTTAAAACTCCGGGTGCCATTTAACAGACAAGCGAAGAGCTTGCCTTCTTACGAGAAGATTCCACGTAAGATCAGATCGTGCTCATTGTGTTGTGGTCCTTAGCGAGTAGCGACACGAATAGAACGACCATGGCTGAATTTGATTGCTGTTGTACTGGCTGTGGGTCAATCATTTTACTCAACACCAGTCGTGCATTTGCAATCTCTCATTTGAATTTCTGACTGGTGTGGAGCAAAATGATTGGTCCACAGCCACAGTAACAGCTATCAAATTCAGCTAATCCACGTGAAAAAAGGAATATGTAATGATTAATTAACTAATTATTGTAATTAATTATCTTGTTTTTTGGCTACTCAATTCTGGTTAAATATCTGATTTCAACGCAGGCCTTTTCCAAGTTTCCATTCAATCCATTTCATTTTTCAAACATGGATCAAAATTCTCTTCATCCCTGATCTTGCAACCTCAAACCTAGGGTTTCTCTGCAACTCCCAAGTTGCAGAAAGAAAGGATAAGCAGTTCGAACCGAACCCATGGCATCTTCATCGATGACGTTGTTCCGTCGCCACACGTGGTTGGGGTTCTTATTCTTTTTAGCGCTAGGGACTGGTTTGGATTCTGGACATGCTTTGAAGGTTCCATTTAGGGTTAAGGACGTCCTTCCGGTTCTGCCTCGTCAGGTTTCGTGGCCTGTGCTTAATACTATCCACAGTGCCGTTGATCTCTTGCCATCTTTTGTCGGATCGGTTTCTCCCAACAATGCGTCTACCAAGTGGAAAGGAGCTTGCTTTTATGGTAATGAAGCTAGGTTCGAGTTCACTAGTGGAAAAACCGATGAAAAGGGCTTGGGAGGCGGTATTATATATCTCACGGTTCGTCCTCTATTTCTTCGATTTTTTTATCAATATCTTTATTTCTTCAATTCATAATCCATCTTCTTTTTAATTCCCTGTTTGGGTGTAGTTTTATGTCGCTGATGTTGTCGGGAATTGGATTAACACAGAATTGACTGAATTATGTCTTACAAAGCTCTATAGACCCTAGTTTGATTGTGTGGATAGTCGCTGCTGGAAAAGAAAAAAATGTTTCAGTAAACTGGAGTAACTGACCTTGATGTAATTCGAAAATAGCTAGTTCTTTTTTTTATTCAATTCGAATATTTAACACCATTCAGAAACTGGGTTGATGGCTGTACAGTACTTCACTTATTTGCCCTTTTTTACATGTTTACTAGGCGTGCATGAGAGGATTTCTATGTTAACGAAATATGATTCTTGAAAATGTTAGGGGAGGGGGGGCTTGGGCCATTCTTCTGGTTTTACATTTCAGCTGTTTTATGCTTTTATTCTATGAACTGTGCATACTCAAATGGGTGAATCTTTGTATTGATTAATAAGGACCTAAATGATATTCATAGTATGATGCAGCTGAAGAATATTTAGAAGTTCCTCCAACTAGTTAACATATGTAAACAGGCCTTTTATGGTTGATCTGCTTTCTCGAATAATGTTTCTTTTCCTTTCCTTTTACTAGGTCCCTGGATTGCTCTCCACTATGTATAAAAAGGCAACTACCCAATGTTGGGTCCTAGCTATCTGGGGTTTTGGGAGGGTATCCAGACCTTACCTTTGGCATTTATTGTACAAAGTGGCTGCTCCCAGGTTCGAACCTATGTTCTCACACTTGGTAGCCCAATATTTGACCACTAGTGGGGATCCATGTGATGCACAGGATCTGTCAAGAGAAAGTGAAACAACAGAAACCAATAACTATTATAAGGAACAAATGCAATGTTGTTTAAAATACTTAATCTTTATTTTAGTAAAATAAAATACAAAATCTTTATTTTAGTAATTTCTTACAAAAATAATTTAGTAACTTAATAATTTGGATTAATTTTATTAATAAATTCTAACAAAAACAATAAATTATTTCTAATTACTTGATAAAATGATTATTTCTCCATATTATCTATTAGTGTTCTATTTTATTCATTTTTTATTTTATTAATGCTTAAATGTTACATTTTTTTTGTGAATATTACTTAAATATTAGTAAATATATAAAATTAGGCTGTAGTCATAATTAAAATAATCTATATATTAATTTTTTAGTCATAATTAAATTAATCTAAATCTGAACTTGAGGAATAAGACTTTAGGTTGGGTTTGAGTTGATCCTCAACTTGACCCAACCCATCCAAGTTGCACCCCTAAGAGCATTGTGACATTCATAATTGGACTAACCAAACCAAGTACAACCCATGCATGCATTCTTTTTGGTATTTTAACTATTTTTAGATAATACTGAAGCCGAAGGAACTATAGGAGATGGGCTACCCCCATTGTGTAGCCTAATGAACCAAAAAATAAAAGATCTCGGGCCAGATTTTGATAGTTTATTAATAGTTTTTAAAAGGTTGCCTGCCCTAGTTTGGCTCACACCTCAAGTGTAATAATATTTGTTTGGGCTTAGGATAGAGACAAGCTTGCTCGTGTTAATTATAAAACTATGATTTTTTACAAACTAAAATTTTTATTTAATTTTAGTCTATTATAAAAAATATATAAAAATTTCTATCTATATATTAATACAAAATTTGTTATCTAAATATTATATAATAATATTTACCATATATGTATATAACTTCTAGGTCAAGCTTAGGGGTTGCTTAGCTTGGGCCCTGTTTGCTAGGGTTGTCAATGGACTTTGAAAGTATGATACCCGATTCGACTTTGAATTCGATTATCTCATAACTCAAATTTGGATGTTAGAATTTGCATCCGATTAATAATTGGATCTGATGCGGATTTAACCCCATCTGATCCGACTAAAATCCAAGTCTAATAAAAATTATTATTTTATGTATATATGTAGTATAATTATGTATACACATAGATATTATGTATAATTATATAAAGTTTTTAATTGATACATTTAATATTTTATATTTATATACATTAATTATACATATATACTTTAAAAATAATTAGTTTTTTAAAACTTTTAAAATTTTTGGTCATTTTAAACACAATAATATGGTTGCAAATTAAATCCAAAATCCAACATAATAATTAGATGTGGTTGCGGATCTAGAGATTTCATAATCAGATGCAGATGCAGTTGGATCCAATCCGTTTACAACCCTACTGATGAGGGCGGATTTGGCCCTCCAATAACCTCATGACACATGGCATCCCAAAACAGCGGGACGACACCTAGATGCCACCTAAGCGATGATTTGGAATCCCAGATCGTAGTTCGTCTTCGCCCCGACCTGGCGACCTGCCTTTATCGCTGACTTGGCGACCTCGACCACAACTTAGGTCGGCTTGTAGCACCTCGTCCAGGGCCGACCTGCAACACCTTGTCACCGGCCAAAGTGACCTCGATGCGAGGCATGGCCTCTCTCGAGGGTTTTCCGACCTAACTGAGGACCAGGCGGTGACCTACGAGATGTGCTCGCCGACAAATTCAGCATGCATACCCCGACACTCCCAGGTTTCTCTGAAGTTGGCCCGCGTATCGAATGTTCTAGAGGATGGTCAACGTGCATAGCGGTTACCTCTGAGGATTTCAGATCGGTAAGGCATGACCTCCCGGAAATCTCGGATGCGGTGCGCGAAGCCTACACCAAACAATGCCTATATAAAGGCACCAACCGCAATGACACAAGGTACGCGTGATTTTTCTGCTCTCTAGCTCTCTAGCTCTCTAAGTTCTCAAAGCTATTCAGTTCGCATCAGATTACTAATTTAAGCATCGGAGCGACCTCGCTGGGTTAGCCACCTCGAGTTCTTTGATCTTCGTCTTGCAAATTCACCTAGCTTGTCGTCTGACTGGAAGTAAGGGCGTTCACGGGTCGGGTTGGGTCGGTTTCTTGGGATTTTCCCAACCGACCCGACCTGGTCGGGTTAGTTAAGGTGGGAACCAAAACCGACCTACTGACAGGCCAAACCGACCTGGTCGGTTTGAGTCGGGTTGGGTCGGTTTGGGTCGGTTTCGGTTTTGCTCCTGTACAAAGCCAAATAAAATCTGAATTAGTTGATAATTTGATATTCAAGAGTCCAAGATAAATCTAAATTTAATTCAGGTAAAGAATAAAATCAATAAATTCTTCATGTAAAAACAAGTGTCAATAATGGGCCTTCTAGAGTAAAAAACTAGGTAAATCTAGGTAGGTAAATCAATAAAATAAAAATTTAGAAACCTTCTAAATTCTAATCTAGGTAAAAAACTAAAAAAGGACACCTAATTGAATTCTAAGTAATTGCCTAATGGGCCTTCTAGATTTCTAGTTCTAGTAGAAGTCTAAAAGTAGAAGACTAGTAGGAATTTGGAAACTACTCAAACTAGGAAGTAGGAACTACCAAACTAGTAGAATACTAGTTCGGTTCGGGTCGGGTTGGTTTCGGTTTTCATGCAAGAAAACCGAAACCGACCCAAGATTTCAGTTTATGTATGTGCCCAACCCGAAATCGACCTGTACGGATGAAAACCCGGCCGACTCGGGTTGGGTCGGTTTGGTCGGGTTGGGCATTCTTATGAACAGCCCTAATTGGAAGCCGGATCAACCTCCAGCAGGGAGCAGTCAGATCGCGCTACATCACCTACTGCCTGCATTATGTGTGGGTTTGGTGTAGTGTAGACCTGAGCTAGACCTAGCTTAAAAGAAAATTGTTGCTTGAGCCCGCAAATTTATTGGCTTAGCCGGGTTGGGCTAAGTTATAAATGGTCATTCCTAAGTAGAGTCTAATGACAATTCTAATTTGGCCATTATTAGTTTTATTATTTTAATTATTTTTTATAATTTTTATATAGAATGCAAATGGTTTGCTTTATTACTTTTAATATTTTGTTACTTATTATTAGTATTTTTAACTATCCTATCAATATTAATTATTTTTAAATAGAATTCAAATGTATTTTAATTTATGAACTACTAATTTTCATTAATTTCTTAATTCTTAATAGTCGTTAGATAAAAACTTGCTAAAATTTAGTATTTTTATTAACTTTAGTAATTTTTTGTTCATTTTAGTTATTAGGTTTCAAATTAGAATTTTCTGAAAATTAACCAATTAAATAGAATTTGAATATGAAATAAAAGTTTAGATGAGAGTAAAATTCTCTCTCTCCTTGTAATACAATAGACTAATAATGGAAGATGCCTTTAGAAATATGCTAAAATAGGTTAGTGATGGAAGGGGTGGGAACTATGCCTTAGAATTCTCTCTCTCTCTCATTATTTTTAGGTGATTTAACTATTTATGATATTTTTATTAACTACTTTTTAAACTGTTATTTGTTTATAGGTTGGGTTGGGCTCACGCTGGCCTTGAATATTAGGTCCAACTTGGCCTTGAAATTTGTGGGCCTAATGGGGCCAGGGCCAGGGCCAGACTAATGTTCACCCCTAAGCAAATTGCTTTTGGTTTATTAGATTAATGAGGAGAAGAGAAAATAAAATTAAAATAAAAAAGGAAAAAGAGCAATTTAATGGAGTAATGGAGAGGAGAAAGAATTAGTGGAGTGAGTTACCAGAGGAGAGAGAGAGAGAGTTAATGGAATGATTAATGAGGAGAGATAATCAAAGGAGTTAATGAGAAAGAGAAGATAGGGTTAATGAGAAGAAGTGAAAGTCTTAAAGACCTAAAGTTGATTGGCTACTTGAGTTATTTTGTTCAATTTAAAAAAAAAAATAAAAAAAAACACAAAATAGATAAATGGTAGGGGAGAAAGGAGAACCATTCTGACATGGCGCACACACACAAACACACACACACACACACACACATATATATATACATCAAGAAAGGACCCTTTGCCTCCACCATAAATGATCCCTTAAATCAATTTTATAATGTACACTGTATCTATAAATTGCAAACATGTATTAGATTTAGACAGCACTATGGCAGTTGATCTTCTCAAGTTTTGGAGAACTGGTGTATTGATCTTTATGTTTCATAAGTGATAGCTTTGCTACCATAACTGAATTTCCATGGTTGCTTATATGCTGAACATGTTCTGAGTAAGAATCCTGCATATGCTATATATGTTATTAGTTTATGGCCTCATACATGTTTGAATTGTAGATCTTTGAATCATTTGCCTTTTTTGTTTACTTTATTTTCTTGGTTGACTTCCCCTTCCTTTTGCAGACTGGCGAAGCTCACAGCTGGACCTGTATGGATCTTTATGTGTTTGCTACACCCTATAGGGTAACCTGGGATTATTACTTTTCTTCTAGGGAGCACACCTTGGAGATTGCATCATGGGAGGAACCTGCAGAGTTGGAATATGTATAACTCTTGATTGACTCGTTTCTGCTTCACATTTGATAATATAAGTCTAAAGATGACATTCTTGGTGACTATGGACCAGGTAAAGCAGCATGGAATATCTGTGTTTCTTATGCCATCAGGAATGCTGGGAACATTGCTCTCTCTGCTTGATGTCTTGCCTCTATTTTCCAACACTGCTTGGGGTCAGAGTGCAAACATAGCCTTTTTAGAGAAGCACATGGGGGCATCATTTAAAAAGCGTCCTCAGCCTTGGCGTTCCATTATCAATCCAGAGGATGTTCATTCTGGTGATTTCTTAGCAATTTCAAAGATCCGTGGGCGGTGGGGTGGTTTTGAGACATTAGAAAAATGGGTAACAGGTGCATTTGCTGGTCACACAGCAGTTTGCTTGAAGGATGAAATGGGAAATTTATGGGTTGGTGAGTCAGGGCATGAGAATGACAAGGTATGTGGATGATCATTTAGGAATAATATGGCAGAAAGAACCAAAATGAATCTTGAGCTTGAATTGCATGCTAGGAAAATCAGAATAGTTTATGAATTCATCTAGAATGGCTGCATTCTTATGTGAAATAGATGCTTTTTAATGAGAAACACCAATATTCTGTTTTTTTTTTTATTTTTTTGTTAATCACCAACAGTTTTATTATTATCTAGTTTATAGTTCACTGACAGTTTCAATTATTATTTCCATAACATCTTAAACCATAAGCTGTTTTCAGAATTTAAAACATACAAGTATAAACATTGCAGTAAATTAGAGGTTCACTATTATATATTGGTGATGTGCAGGGAGAGGAAATTATTGTAATAATTCCATGGGATGAATGGTGGGAACTATCACTCAAGGATAACTCTAATCCGCATATAGCATTGCTTCCCTTGCATCCTGATTTGCGTGTAAAGTTTAATGCTACTGCAGCATGGGCCTATGCTCGGAACATGGCAGGCAAGCCATATGGTTATCATAACATGATATTTAGTTGGATCGATACCATGGATGAAAATTATCCACCTCCTCTTGATGCTCACTTGGTATGTGTTGTCACAAAGTACAGGTGTCTTAAGCTTCCATTGTTTTTAAAATTGCTTATGGCCTTCATAGCCTGGTGATTTATTCCTGTTGAATTGATCACTAAAAAAACTTATGAAACTGACAAATTTTCAGAATGGAGTATAAACTTATGTCAATCATGTGAATGAGGATGGGAACAATAGTTGTGGTAAAATATGATTAATTCACTGAATATGTGCCTTCTCTCTTTGTGTATATATTTGCATCAGGTAGTATAGTATCTAACCATATCCATATATCACAATCTGACTGCTTCTTTGGCTAAGTCATGTACTACTTAATTGACCCTTCAAGCTTAAATGCTAAGGACACACCAAAGCACACAAGGACATACTAAGTGTTGCACAAGAAGAAAATAGAATTACATTAAGGAAATGGTTACAACTACTCTACAAGGCTTGACTACTTGGATAATTTAAAAATGAGGGAGGTGGCTCCTATTTATACATGTTCCACCTCCATACAAGACTTCTCTAGAAACATTCTGCACTCTTCTCAATGGATACATCTAGAACCATTCTAGTCCTAGACCTTAACATTTCTACACCCTTCAACAAGAATATACTAGAGCATGTCTAAGTTCATCTAGACACCTCAAGGAAGATCTACTAAGTTCTCCAATGTCCTAGAGTGCTTCCAGTCCACTGGAGCACACTCTAGAAGGTTCCAAATTTGGCTGGAATGCTCATGAATTCTCCATTTACCGCTAGCCAGTCAGCCCAACTATGTTGCCCATGATACATACACTTGATTTTGTTTACATGCGCACCTTTTTTGCTGTCTCTATCTCTAATTTATCTGTATTTGTTGCTGTATGTACATAAACATGCGTGGCCTTTTCAGACATGGCTAACTTGTTCCCCATGTTTACAAGGTCCTTTCTGTCATGTTTATGTGGACTAGATTGCAACCGGCATATGCTGCTAATATGTGGAATGAAGCTCTAAACAAGCGTCTGGGAACTGATGTATGTTATAGCTTTTCCTGAATTTCTTTAATATGTTGCATGATTCTATTGGCCTAATTATTTTTTTCATTGCTCGGATTTAATGACTCTTACATTCAAGATTAAGTGGATATGGCAGACCTTAAACTTCTAAAAATTGTATATTCTAGGATGAAGAGATGCTTGTATACTGTTGGGAGTTATGCATTTACTATGTACAGGAAGACTAAGTCATTGCCGATTTTTGGTCCTGTATCCGAGGTCTTGAAATTGAGGGTGGGCCTTGGCGTAACAGTCAGGTTTCTCCATTGCAACCTGGGTGACCAGGGCTCGAATCTTTAGAAACAGCCTCTCTGTGCAGGGGTAAGGCTGTGTACATCTGACCCTCCCTAGGCCTCGCTTTTTTTTTTTTTATAGGAAATGGTAAAATCAGAATTACAAACTGTCACCTACAGAAGGAAAAGGTGATCCCTGAACAAAAATCAAGTTACAACACAGCCCAAAACAAAGACTCTCTATTCACCCCTTGCTTTGCTAATGGATGTCCCATATATCAAACTGCATAAATCACATTACTAAAAACTTCATTAAAAGCTTGAAGAACTTGGAAAATCCATGCATTAATAGGTGTTGTTTCTCCTGACACCTTGTCTAGGAGCCCCATTACAAATATGTTTTGATTGTTTCATTTTGGTGCATACTGGCATCTTATGATGCATTGTGCTGTTTTGACATTTTGTCTAAGCATAAAAAAAAAGAAGATTGGGTCTAGAGATGAAATGGTATTTTGATTTGGTTTCAAGTGAAAAAAAGAGGGATCCTAGTCCTACCATGTATAACATTTAAAGTGACCTTGGTTGCAACTTCTTTTTCAACTGATAGAAGAATATTTGAATATACTTTGTGATTAAGGGGTAAACAAGTTAAATTTGACTATGTTTTTTTCTTTGTATTTTTAGATAGAAAGAGTATTTCCTCATTTTACATGTTGCCTATTCACACCCTGGTATTTTGATTTGTTTAGTCATAATGTAGTTGTATTTAAAATTTCATAATAGTCATTTAGTTTTTCTTCGAGTCAACATATGGTAGTAGCAATTCTGTATTTTATGTAATGGGCATCCCTAATTTTCCTCCATGAGTTTCAATC
The DNA here is from genome assembly GCF_055504915.1 of Nelumbo nucifera. NCBI lineage: Eukaryota > Viridiplantae > Streptophyta > Magnoliopsida > Proteales > Nelumbonaceae > Nelumbo > Nelumbo nucifera. The sequence continues at coordinate 13,526,039 of NC_142652.1, read as the reverse complement.
ATCTTTCTTCCTACTAAGTTTTATCTCAAAACTCCATCTAAAAGACTAAAAACTGTAGTTCCTGAAATTCTGGGAAAATTTTCTCAGAGTTTTTGTCTTTTTGTGGAATACCTACCCAGTATGCCGTCTACTTAAATTGCCCCTACAATATGTAGGTATACATAGTCTCATTAAAAAATTCCATCTGTATTGTAGGGGCAATTTAACTGGGATATTGGGTAGGTATTCCACAAAAAAACAAAAACTCAGAAAAATTTGCCAGAATTTCAGGAACTACAGTTTTTAGACTTTTAGATGGAGTTTTGAGATAAAATTTAGTAGGAAGAAAGATGATTGAACACAAGGAATTGGGCAGCAGTGGCCTCCACATCATCCAAGAAAAATAGAACACAAGCAAGTTGGTTACCCCCTCCGGAAGGAGTTGTAAAGTCGAACTTTGATGGGAGCAGTCAAGGCAATCCAGGACCTTCGGGTATAGGAGGGATCTTGAGGAATAAGGATGGCAATATTCTGTCCTTATTCTTAGGTCCAGTGGGTTATGGAGACTCTACAAGGGCTGAGATATTAGTTGTGGTACAAGGACTACAGATTTCCAACCAACTTGGAGTGACTAATTTGATAATTGAAGGAGACTCTAAGGTGATAGTGGGATGGATGTCGGATCCAGAAACTGTTGTTTGGATATATAGGGACATCATCAAAAAAGTCAAATGGCTTACGAGAACCATGTCAGTTAGCTTTTAGTGGGTTAGTAGATTGGCAGATTCTTTAGCTAAACAAGGGGCTTCAAGGGATTCTCTGTTTTTGGCTAATTTGTAACTGCATTCTGAAAAGAGTTGGGCTTGGAACCACCTTTAAGGGGAGGTAACACCTCGTGCCTCCTCTTAGGGTGCTTCATGCTTGTACTATTTCTATCTCTATTTAATAGAATACCATTCATTCATCAAAAAAAAAATCCATCTGTATACTTAGTTTTGAATTTTCTATTTTCCACCATCTTGTGAAGAACCTATAGTTCTCAAAGAATTTGTCTAGAACTTTCTAGACCTTGTTAATCTCTACTGTCAGTCTTAAAATCAGTTCATTATTACTCTCATAGATTCATCCTTGTATTATACCAATCCTATGTCACTTTGTCAACTAGAGAGACATGGGAAATTTTGTAGAAGTAAAACAAAAGTCGCAAAATATGAGGGAGACAAAACTTTATAAAAAAATAAAGGTAAAGGGTTTGAAATAAATAAGACATTATAGCTCCATTTTGGAAGACTGAACACAAATATGCAAGGTTCATGAAGCAAGGTGCCAAGCAGCTGGTTGGTAAGGTCTCCTGCTGGTCGTAGCGGAGACTTGGGATCGAATCCCGCCTGCACCTGGGTTGGGAGATGGGCTACCCCCACTGTGTAGCCCTTAATGAACATATCAAAAAAAAAAAAGCAAGGTTCATGAAAATGACAATATTTGTATTTACACTCTTCCCAGACAGCGCTTATAGGGGGAATGTATCAAGAAGGAGAATACAGTTAATTAGAATGGGAAGTGAAAGATTGCGAACTAGAAAAAGACAGATACTAGGTCTCCTACAAGTACATTGTTGATGTAATCATGGAGGAAATTCTTCAGTCCAATGACAAATATCGATTCATATTTGCAAAAAAATTCCATAATTCTCCATATCAGAACATTGCAAAATATTAAAGCTCATATTAGTTTATATGGAAGCAGTTTACATGTTGACCCAATGATGTGATCTGTATATAATTAAAATGGATTTCCACAAATATGCATTGGAAGTCCAAGTTGTTATCTGTCATGTGCATCTTTTGTGTGCTTCCTGTGGGTTGGTATGACCCTTAATCGTTACTACTATTGCGTCTTGCATCTTGTCTAAATTATTAAGATTTTTATATTAATTGGAAATAACATTCATGCCTAGTTGGATATAGGGTTTGGATTTGCCTGGAATACTCGCTGAAAGTGAGAGGCGTGGCATTTCCTTTGATCAATTACTTATCATCCCAGAACAAGATGAATGGGTGTACAGTGATGGAAAATCAACAACATGCGTTGCATTTATACTTGAGATGTATAAAGAGGCTGGAATTTTTTATCCTATTTCCAGTTCTATTCAGGTCACTGAGTTCACTGTAAGTGTAAAATGCATCTTATGTCTATCTCAACTCAGGTAAATGAGTAGTTAGTCATCTGACAAAGTTTTGCTGTTGCTTGCAGATTCGTGATGCTTACATGCTAAAGATATTTGAGAATAACCGAACACGCCTACCAAGTTGGTGCAGTAATGCAGATGGTGAGCTTCCATTCTGCCAGATTCTTGGAGAGTACCAAATGGAATTGCCTCAGTATAACACCATTGAGCCATATGCCAACATGAATGAAAACTGCCCCTCCTTACCACCAACATATGAGAGGCCGGTAAGGTGTTGAAAACTTGAACTGGAGCTGTAGGTGCTATTTGTAGTCCTGAAATATTCTCTCTGAGCTTGTATGATGTTACTAAGAAGTTACTGATGTCCTCCTTGGAGATAATCATGGTATGTGTAAATAAGCAATACGTATTTTCACATGTTTCTCCCTGAAATCTTCAAGATCAGCATATTCTTGCTTGCTTTCTTAAATTTCAAATGCGGGTCTCCGGGGTTCAAAATTCAAATCATGTTTATTTTGTGTGATTTTGTTTTTTCAAAACAAAAACAATTGACACATCGACTGATGACTTGGCAAATTGTCATCTCTTGGTAAGAACATTTTGACTTAACCATCATATCCAAATCCATACGGACGACTTTGGATCCCAATACACACTTAAAACACATACGAGTTTGGATTTACATAATGACTAAATTTTTGTTGAGTCAACCAGGAGAGAGAGGAACCTTGTAGAAATGCGAATGATATCATAGTTCTAGCTATGAGACGTTGGCGTATTTGTCTGTGATGTGCGCGGAGTATTCATTCGTAGTGATCGTCTAGTGAAAGGATGAAACTAATTAGTTGAACTTTGACATGTCTGTATTGTCTAGTACTCTAGTTGCATATTGCTTCCTGTGGGCCTTGCACCCTCAATGGCTCAATCCCTCGTACGTATGCACATTTTCCCCTTTGATAAGCAACGGTGCCACGTCAATATGGCTACTATCAGTATTATTCTGTGCATGAATCAGTGAAATAGTTTTATGGGTTTTGGAGAACCATTGGGACTGTGTGAACGGTGTGAACACGATCTTGTGAGCACTGAAGTCGATTTCCCCTGAGATTCCCTAATTTCCTTCCCTTTTGTTACATGAACCCGTCAATCTGTTGGAGCCATGCATTCAGTTAATCGGTTGAATCCTTTTACCATGTTTTAGTTTCTGTTTCCTGAAGCCAAACTGATTAACTGTTGTTATCCATATTGTGCTTTTAATCCTTATGCCGAAATTGCCAACATTGTTTGGGAAGTTTGTGAAAGGATCTCCAGCAACCAAAAATTCGAAGACGTGGGCATCCAGCCATGCATTGTGGACATCTCCCCATGAATTTAACATACAGGTATGGGAAATTCTGATGTGTGGTTAGATGCCGTGTGTGTAGAGTTTTTTGTTTGCATGAGATCTGGGCTTGTCCTATGTGTGTGTAATATAAAACCACACCATTACACGAGAGATTTTATATTTTGATCATTTATATTATACTATTTATAAAAGTGCAATGGGCTTACTTTCTGAATTTTCACTGGGCAAAATTTGCCCTTTTCTTCTTTGCTCAGTTTGGAAGGAATACAAATACAAATATGTACAATACAAATACATACAAAATAATACAAAATACAAGGTTTTGCACTTTACATAATTGTATTTGTACTCCTTCCAAACTAAGGGAAAATTAGTATTTTGATAAAGAAAACTTAATTGAGTTTGTTTAGTAGTCATCACTCATAACTGATCACCATTAAAATCGCTAGTGTCGCCTGCATTGTAGTGGGCCGTGCCTGCTTGGCATAAATCTACCAAGAGGGGAGCTTGGAACAGTCCATGGCCTTTTGTTTTTTTAATTGAAAAATGAAAATAAAAAAATAATAAGATAGACAATAAATTTTTAAAAAAATCTTAAAATTTTATTCCATATGAATTTTAATATATATAATTATTTCTATAAAATAATAAAATAAAATTGAAAAAATACAATGAAACTGGAATAAAATAGTATGATGTAGGCCATGCCGAATTGGGCCTGGAACCCAAGCCCAGCATGGCCCGAGTAATGCCAGCACGCGAACAACCCAGCCTGCTTTACAGCTCAAGCATGCCTGCAAATTAAACATTAACCATATAACAGTTGAATTTGATTTTTATGACCTGCATGTATAACCCAAGGCAAATATGCATTTTATATATGATACATGCATCTCATTCTCATCCTCCCATTAAATTCTATCCAACCAAAAAAAAATGTCCCGTGTATTTCTAGTTTTTAGATTTCTTGGCTTTTTTACTTTGTCGTTCTACATGATACATGTTGCTCAGTTTGGAAGGAGTACAAAGACAAATATTTACAGTGCAAATTATGGTTTTCAAAATCAGACCGGACCAAACGGTCAGACCAGAAAAACTGGAAACCGGTCTGTCTTCCACCAAAACCACTTTTTCTCTAAAACCATTTAACCGTTTAAATGGTTTTGACCGTTTTTCAACTTTTTTATTTTTTTGTCAGAACGGGCCAATCATTCGGGTTGAACGGTTAGACTGTTCGAACCAATAACTGAACTCCTGACCGGTTTAATCAACAGTTCATTTTTAAAAACCATAGTGCAAATATATACAAAATATAAGATTTTTTACTCTACAAATTTGTATTTATACTCCTTCCAAACTGAGCCTGTAAAATAAAAGTTTAGGAATAAGAACCTGAACAATAATGCGATAATGAACTTTGTACACGTGTCCGGTGCATCAAACATGTCTTCCTACGATATAATAGGATCCTAGAAATTAAATTGAATCTGAACAGTGACAATTCGTGGCAGAGCTGGGGGTGGCAAAGGAGAGCTAAAGCCTACTTATATTTTGATCCCCAATCCATCTTATTAGCTTGTGGCCCCTTATTCATGTCTCATAGTTTTTGGCCCCTTCAAACCACTCATGAGCCTTTTTTTTTCCTTGGTGCCAAACAATCAATGTTAACGTTAATGGTGGAAGCACATCAAATTACAATAACAGGTAAAAAAGACAATATATCAATATATCATTATACATTTCTAATTTACAAAAAGAATTACCATGTTATAATTACTTTCATCACCATTATTATTACTACGTATAACATTTATCTTTTTTGGGTATTTGGTGCCATGCACCTCCATTAATAACTTTCCCCTTATCCTTTTTTCCCGAAGTACTGGATTCGGAACAAACCAGCTAACACGGGTCAACGTTTTATATGTATAAAGTACACGTACACATTTATCAGTGTAATGTAGACACTAATTAACAAGAGAGGGGGACTTTTCTTATTTGTAAATGAACGGTATGATTTGCAATGAGATAAATAGGAAAATATTCGATGATCAAGTGGTAGCAAAAACAGAGTTGATATCAAATATGTTCCAACCTTCTACCAATTTGATCTAACACTCCATATCTCATCACGAGACTGTGGCAAGTGATCCGGACTCAGTTAAAACGCGTAAACAAGCTGATAATTGACCACGTGGCAAGTAAAACTCATCTTACGGTCCTAAGACCCAAGATTTTGCCTGACCCCTGCTGCACTCACGTTCTATCTCTGCAGAAAAATATCTTAAAGAAAGAAAGGGGCATTGTTGTCATTGGATAATTAGAGGGAGTCGAACATCTATTTCCGGTACACTTTTCTAACGAGGCCGTTAAAGCATAAATGCTCATTTTCTTTCCTTCGAAGCTGCTCCAACCCAATCAAAAGAGGAAAGAAAATAGAAAAATAAAAATAAAAGGAAAAGCCAGAAAGGGAGAGGAAGACTAGCTTAAAGTCAGTGTGGAGGAGGTTAGAGAGACAGAAGACTGTACATGCAGCTGAACCAGCACCGGTGCTGATACTTGAACTTCGATGGCCTTCTTCAACACCAGCAGCAACCGGCGGGGGAGTTCGTTAAACTCTTTGCTCCCGCTGTCGAGCCCTAAACCAAAGCTTCCCAGGAAGTCAAGGAGAAGAAGCTCTCTCCGAGATCTCATTTTCGCTAACTTCTTTACAATCGGTCTCTCGATCTCTCTTATCTTCTTCATAGCCGCCGTCCTTCGCTATGGTATCCCAAGACCCCTATCTTCTCACTTTAAGCCCAGGAATTATCGTTTCCCCAAACCCAGAAAACCTGCTTATCGGAAACCCGCTTTGCCCAACATCCCAAGTGAATTCGCTTCTGGCGCTATTGTCGATATTACGACGAAGGATCTGTACGATAAGATCCAATTCTTGGATATCGATGGAGGACCATGGAAGCAAGGCTGGAGGGTCACTTACAAAGGAAATGAGTGGGATTCTGAGAAATTGAAGGTTTTTGTGGTTCCTCATTCTCATAATGATCCCGGTTGGAAGATGACTGTCGAGGAGTACTATGAACTGCAGTCGCGCCGTATATTGGATACTATTGTTGACGCTCTTTCCAAGGTAAATGCGAATTTAACTCTATATGTTAATGTAACAGGCAAAACCTTTTCAATGATTTGTCTTATAACAGATCATTGGATCGAAATGAAATGAAATGAAATGTTCTATAACGGATCGAAGTACTCTTTAGATTACTGTAGCGGGCAACTGTTTTCCATCTAATTTCTGCTACTCTTAATGAATTGTCTTATAACTGATTAATCAAGCATAATTAGTGTAACGTGCAACTAATTTTTGATATAGATCTTTCATTTCATGTGGTCCTGGAATCGCTTTTAACTACATTTTAATTTGGGTGTTTTCTTGAATAATTAGATTGGAATTGGTGAATCTAAGTACTATCATTTTTTATTCCTTTTACATTTTTTCCTGTCGACTCAGATTTATGTGATTGTGAGACCATCCTAATTATGCCCCTTGCCGGGTTTTCTAATGCAGAGAAATTGATATGATAAAAGTGGAATACTTTGCAGGATTGATGCAATAGTTTGTAGTCACTGATTGTTGAAATGGAATCAATGTTGTCGGTGTCTTTTGATTTTTCAATAAAGGACATGTTCAAAGAAGGCATACTGAGTTTTTAGGTTTCTGAAGATTGTTTTAATTTGGATTTGTAGGATGACCGCCGGAAATTTATATGGGAAGAGATGTCATATTTGGAGAGATGGTGGAAGGATGCCTCACAAGAGAAAAGGGAAGCATTCATCAATTTAGTCAAGAATGGACAGTTAGAAATTGTTGGAGGTGGCTGGGTTATGAACGATGAGGTAACCATATACATGTTATCATACTTAAATATGATAATTTTTTGCTCTTAGATTTGTCTCTCTCGTATGGTGGTTTAGATCATAACTAGTTCCGTGCATTTTCTGATTAATTAATCTGCTTCTCTTCAACCCATGCCTTATCCCAACTATATGGGGTCTGCTACATAAATCCTGTTTCGCCACTCTGTTTTATTTTCTATTCTCTTTTTCTATTATCAAAAGAAAAAAAAAGCCACTGTTCAACCTATTCTGCATCCTGCTGATGTCATATCTATTTTGATCTCAATGCATCCTAATCCTAACTCAGAAGCAAGGACTGATGTAAAAAAAGCCTCAGGAGCAAGGATGTTTTAAAAGTTTTAAAATACTTCTGTGTTGATGTATCGAAGTGTATTTGGGTACACCAATACTGATATAATTGGGTGTATTATATTGATATTATTAATCCCTGCTCAGAAGATAAGAAGCAATGGTGCCTACATAGGTGTTGCCACCTCTGGACTCAAGCCCAAAACTCAAGTTGCTGGCATGCTATGCTAAAATTATGAGTTGGGAGGCCTGGTCCGAGCACATCTACTGGGAAAGGGGTTAGAGTTTTTTTTTTTTTTTTTGATAATTAGAAAGGGATTAAGGTTTAAAACTGCAACCTAGTTTGTCACCTCAACTATACTTTTGCAAGTTCAACTATGACCAAAAGGAGGAACCAAATAGTTACTGGTTGCTGTTTAATAGGCCTTGCAATGACCAATCTTTAGTGAAGATCTGTGAAACAATAAGAAATATTGACTGCGTCTTTCATCTTATTGTCCTCTTCATAGATGTATAATTAGTGTAAAAGACTCATGGTTCTTATAAGAGGAATTCAATTTGTTTCCTAGCAGGCTTCTTCACTAAATCCTGGTTCCTCTGTTTATGGATCAATACATTTAGGCCCAATTTGTTTCACCATAAGATACACAAAAAATTTTCAATCCAACAAATGTCACTTATGTTTCTTGACTTTCTTCCTTCTGCTCCTTTTACATAGAAAAAACTGCAGCCTTATCTAAAATTCTTATCCTGGTGTCCCGATTAATAGGATCACAGTGGAGGATCATAGTGGAGTCAATACCATCAGAACCATAACCAGTGGAGTCATTTGGTGCTATTGATCTTCTTCCTGTGATTATCTACTAACAAAGTAACGAACCTTTGAAATAGTAATTTTTTTTTTTGGAAAAGGTAAAGTAATTTTATTCAACTCAAAAAACATACAAGCTGGGATCAGACCCAGAAGGGTTAGTTCTTCAGTTTTTCTTCTCAGCACCATTAGAGTACTAAAATTAACATCACAATGCTTTGTGAGTTTTGCTGAAAACCTATTGTAGATAAGTGATATAATTATATAAAGCTAGGCACATTTTCCATTAATTGTTAGAACTCTACGGTGAAGTTTTTCTAAGTTTGCAACTAATTGCTTAGGTGCTTTTTCTTTTCCCAACTCAGTTAGATATAACCACCCCAACTTAGTAATTGGCTGTTCTGGCTATGGTACTGTGCAACTTAATATTATCGGCATTTTTAAGGAATAATATCTGTATTCTTTAACAATGTATTTGCATATAAGGAGGAAAGTAGGTTTTCACTACCCTTGGATATGCAGTTAATTATGTGTCCTAAAATATTTTCTTCAAGGAAGTTTATCGTGTTTAATATGTGTGTTCTCTTTTGCAGGCTAATTCACATTACTTTGCCATCATTGAGCAGGTATCTTTGAAGAGCTTTCCAATCTGGTTTTTTAATGGCTAATTGTTTCAAAATTCATTACATGACCATTTCAAGTGGCCAAGCTATGGATTTTGATCCCTCTCTATTGATGGCTTGTGGTGTTGAATTAGATAGCAAGTTCTATTCTAATTGGCACATTTGGCAATTGGTGTGAATGCATCTGATAGAATATAATGAATTATAGAGTGCATGCGGAGAAGTTAATTATTATATGCAAAAATAAATTATCCATATTATACAAAATAAGTATTGATGTTATTATGCCTTTCTTTTTTTCCTTTTGGGAGGGGGTAGTTTGGGTTCAAAGGTGAATGTGGACCAGTGCCATCATAACGTGTTACATGAGTAATCCCTCATCTTTTTGATCAATAACTCACAAATTTTTTTAATTGAAGAAGAAATAGATACAGCGATACAGAATTAGGGGAGATAAGCTTTCTTAACTCACCCACCCAAAGACAACAAACAAAGATAAGAAACTACAAGATATCGCAAAACAATGAGTAGTCCACATTCCTTGGGGTTGTTTTTGTTCCCTCTTTTATAATGAAATTATACTTTACCTTTTCCCAAAAAAGTGTTACACAAGCAGCAGCTAAAACAATGGTTGAGAGAGACATGGGAGTCATTGAGCAAATGAGCAGAAGTCTCTGACATTTGATGCTGAGATTGGGGAGACAGATGGTTTGTTCTGGAAAGGATGTGCTGGCTGGTTTGGAGGGTGTAATCTCTGTTTTGCTAAACTGTAACAAAAGGGGGTTGAGGAGTTGTAGCCAGGGAATCTAGAGGAATGGGAAAGGAAAGAGGTGGTGTTCAGTCAAAGTATAAGTTATGGGGGTGTGTTCGAGTCTGTGCTGATGTGTTTTCATTTTCTTATTGGACTGGGGAATTTGCTGTTTCCTTAGGCTTTTTCTTATTGGAAGCTATGATACCTGCCATAGTTTTCAATTCACCAAGGTGTTACCTAGGCAATGGATTTTTTAAGTAAAAAACATATATCCTAGGGTAGTTCCCTAGGTTCCATAACCATACTTCCTTAATAATTATCCTTACTTTATTGATAAAAAAAATTATCCATAATTTTCATAAGAAAAGTATAAACTTCATGTTAGAGTATAGAAAATCAATGTATTCACAAGAAGAAAAAGAAGAAAGAAAAGAAAATTAAAAAATATAGGGGCTGAATCCCTATTTTTGTTATAGGAATAAAGAAAAGAGAAGGTGGAAGAAAAAATTTTAAGTTCTTCTGTACTTATTGGTTCAGGTTTTGGAGTTTTTGAGGTTCAATACAGTATTGGTTCAGGTTTTGAAGTCTTTGAGGTTCAATACAGTATTGGTTCAGGTTTTGAAGTCTTTGAGGTTCAATACAGCATTTACAATGTATGTGTTGATTAAACCCTAAAAAATAAGAAAATAAAAAAAAAATTAGTACATATACACACAAATGAATATTTTAGTTTAATAATGTCTATTTTATAATTATTTATAAAAAATGTCTATTTTATAATTATAATCTCAACAAATTAAGAATATAAAAGTATTTTACTTATAACAAAATGTACAAAACTGCTTGACGATTAGGCAAGGTGAGCCTCCCAGGGCGCCTTTTCGCCTAGGCATTGCCTTGGCAACTATGATACCTGCATGCCTAGTGTACTGGTGTTGGACATCAAGGTTCAAAGTATCAATATACCTGAGACGCATAAACCTGCATATTGGGTGTTTTGGCTGACCGTAACTTTTTTAGCCCCCCCCCCCCCCCCCCCCCCCCCCCCCAAAAAAAAAGGGGGTCAAGGGTTGGGCTTAGGCCTGCCTACCCTCTGAAACTGGTTAGAGTTGGAGAATCAGTAGCCTGCTGATACAATATGTATCGGCTGATATGTTGCGAAATTTTGATCCTTGTACATGAAACCAACCAGATATTGGATGACCACTTGTAGATTTACTCTATAGCATTAACACTTTCAAAATATGTAAAAATGGTATGTTTTAATAAATTATACTGTAAAAGAATCTGCAAATGTAAATTTGGCAGGACATAATCCTTGATAAATGACATTGAGAATCAAAAAACTAGATATAAAAGCATGACATTTATAAGCATATTGCATGGGTATCATATCCATGCTCGGGATTTTAGGAAATTGAGAATCATGTCCCCATTTCCAATATTCATGTTCAAATCTGTACTTGGGTATCATAGGTTAGCTCTTGAGGTGGTTGGCTGTGGTATTGAACAGAACAGGATTCATGTGGCTGATCCCATATAGAAAGGCTTAGATGATGTTGATGGACAGCCTGAATAAGTGGGAAATAATGAAATATACGAGTATCATGAAATCTGATTTTTTTTGTAACAACATAAAAATAAATTTTATTAGAAGAAAAAGATTGAGTACATCTAATTTAGGTGTTGAGGCAGCACCCAGAATTACAACTATTGATAGACACTCAAGGGAGCTACATTTAGCATTTCTAACACTGCTAAATATTTTCTCCTACTTTTGATCCTGAAATCTGAGCAAATTCTGGTAACACCAGCACCCAGTCCACTACTGTTCTGCTAACATCTGCCAACACTCTTTCAATACTTCAAAACTTATCTTAAAAAAAATCTTCCATTCCTCTCTTTTCAAATTCCCCAACAGATTGCAAACCGAAAGCAACTCCAGCAAATTGTATCCTTTTTGCTTAGTTCAGATTAGCTGAATGTGATGGCTGTGGAACCAATGATAATACCCCACGTCAGTTATAAAATACATGGGGCCCACAGTGAAAGGTTGAATTATTGTGGGCCCATGTATTTTATGTCTGGCGTGGGGTGTTACCATTGGTTGCACAGCCTGCCGAACAGCTATTGTGTTCAGCTAATCCTATCTTCTTTTTGCTACTCTGAAACTCAGCCAACTTGAGAAAATCTCCCCTGAAGAACTAGGCTGACAATATCTAACCCCAAAGAGAGCTGAAAGAAGTGCCAACAAAAATCAGCCACCTTGCATGAAATGAACAAATGATATTCCTCTGCCTCTTCACACTTGTAGCACATACTAGTGAATCCTCTGTGCTTTAAATGATTAGCAATTAAGATTCTATCCATGGCCATGAATTGAATGACCAACTGTCTGTTTGAGAAATGGCTTATGGAAAATTTGAAGGAATGCTATTTTCCTACAAGCTATTCACTTTCTGGAAAATGTGCCACTTTAATGCAATCAAATGTTGTAAAATAGCATATTCTGGTCAGATCATTTATTGTTTTTCATTTTTTGATCAATAATTAGTCACTTTATTGATTAATAAATAAAAGAATAAAGTTTGTTATCCTTCATTTTATGTATGACCAAATGGAAGCTGGATGAATATTGTTCATTAGATAATACTGTTGCACAGTGTTCATAGTTGTTTTAATTGACACTTTATTTTTTAAACAGTGTTGAAGCTTGGCATGTGATGTTTTGAAACCTTTCTATGCACATTTATGATGTCAAACTGCTGCAATATTGTGAATTATTTCTTTGGAGTTGTTCTTTTTTGAGAGAAAGTAACTGAAATTCATTAAGAAAAAAGAGGTACATGAGGAGATGTATAAACAGTCTAGGGGAAACCCCAGGAGATTACACAGGAGGTAGCCTAAACATCTAAGTTAGCACCAATCTTAGCTAAACCATCTGCTACAGAGTTTAGGTCCCTTGGAATCCAGATTTACATTCATGAGATCCAATAAATCCCTCTCCTCCAGAAAATGACTTAAGACTCCACGGCCCAGCCTCTTGCTCCCCTAACCATTTTAGGGTCCCTTTGGTTCATAGTCAGAACCGGAATTGAAATCCCTATCCCTTGGTATTGGAATCGGAATGGTCTATTCCCATAGTCTGTTTGGTTCGAACAGGAATTGGAATCAGCTGAAATGGGATTTCATTCCCAAGGGAGGGGGATGGTTAGGTTCCAAATGGTGATGCCCAAGCTGTTAACTAATCAAATCCCCATGAGGGCAGCTATCACTTCACCTTTAGTAAAGTCAGCAGTTCCAATGGCCTGCTATAAACCCAGCAGATGTTTCTCCTATCATCGCTTTAAGTCTTCTATACCAGCTACACTGGAGTTTCCTGAAGTACTTCCATCGAAGCTCAGAGTCATTCCTTCTTCCCGTCTAACAATTGGGCTTTGGGAAATAGGTGGGGGAGTTGGGGAAGAGAACAGGAAATTGTAAGTACTCTTATTGTCACTTACTGAGATGCCTTTGAACAGATCAGAACTGGAAGCCCACAAATTACAATAATAAGTAATGTGGGAAATTAACTCATCCTGAGATTTGGCCTTGTTATCAAACAAATGATTATTCTTTTCCTCCCAAACACCCCAAAGCACCGCATGCAGCACTGTTTGCCAATAAACCTTACCTCTTCTATTCAGACCTTTGCCTTGTCACTGTTGAAGACAATCCAACATATTATCCGGAGCGGTCCATCTGTAGCCAACTAGCTTAAGAAGTTGCTTTTAGGTGGTATGAGTTCAAAATTGATTTGAAAATTTGAAGATAGCTGTTGGATATCTGTATGTCTTGGATAATGTACCATGAAAAGTGGTGAAACACATAATGCATGATCTCACTGGTACTGGTCTCTAAGGAAATGTGCACCTTGTTTTTGAACCTTGTAAGGATCTAATATTGCTTCCTCTATTTAATATATCTTTAAGTTTTCTCTGTATACTTTTATGTGTCAGATGACAGAAGGCAATATGTGGTTAAATGACACCATTGGAGTTATTCCCAAGAATGCCTGGGCAATAGATCCATTTGGTTACTCAGCTACCATGGCATATTTGTTACGTCGTATGGGTTTTGAGAACATGCTTATACAGAGGACTCACTATGAGCTGAAGAAAGAACTTGCCCTGCACCAGAATTTGGAGTATATATGGCGACAGAGCTGGGATGCTGAGGAAACAACTGATATATTTGTTCATATGATGCCCTTTTATTCTTATGATATCCCACACACTTGTGGGCCTGAGCCTGCTATCTGTTGTCAGTTTGACTTTGCTCGAACACGTAGTTTTCTTTATGAACTTTGCCCGTGGGGGAGCCATCCTGTTGAAACTGACCAAAGCAATGTTCAGGAGAGAGCACTGCTGTTATTAGATCAGTACAAGAAAAAATCGACTTTATACAGAACAAATACACTTCTTGTTCCTCTTGGGGATGATTTTCGTTATATCAGCATTGATGAAGCGGAAGCTCAGTTCAGAAATTACCAGATGTTGTTTGATTATATCAATTCTAATCCCAGCTTAAATGCTGAAGCAAAATTTGGCACTCTTGAAGATTACTTCCAAACCCTTCGTGAGGAGGTAGAGAGAATAAATTATTCCCGTCCTGGAGAGGTTGGTTCTGCCCAGATTGGGGGGTTCCCCTCTCTGTCTGGTGATTTCTTTACATATGCTGATCGAGGAAAGGACTACTGGAGTGGCTACTATGTCTCTAGGCCCTTCTTTAAAGCTGTTGATCGAGTACTGGAACAGACTCTGCGTGCATCAGAAATGATGATGGCATTATTGCTAGGATATTGTCAGAGGTCACAGTGTGAAAAGTTCCCCACTAGCTTCTCCTACAAGTTGACAGCAGCAAGGAGGAATCTAGCTCTTTTTCAGCATCATGATGGTGTTACAGGTACTGCTAGAGATCATGTAGTTACAGACTATGGATCTCGCATGCATGCTTCTCTACAGGACCTGCAAGTTTTCATGTCTAAAGCTGTTGAAGTACTACTAGGGATCCGCCATGAGAAATCAGATCAAAATCCTTCCTTGTTTGAGTCAGAGCAGGTCCGATCAAGATATGATGCCCAGCCAGTCCATAGGGCAATCAGTGCTCCAGAAGGGAGTGCACAGTCGGTTGTCTTCTTTAATCCACTGGAGCAAACAAGGAATGAAATTGTGATGGTTATTGTTGATAGGCCGGATGTAACTGTACTAGATTCAAATTATTCGTGTGTGCAAAGCCAAGTCTCTCCAGAGTGGGAACACAACGAGGACAAGATTTTTACTGGGAGGCATCGATTGCATTGGCAAGCTTCTGTTCCTGCTATGGGGTTGCAAACCTATTATATTGCTAATGGGTTTGTTGGATGTGAAAAGGCTAAACCAGCCAAACTAAAAATGTTCACTTATTCTAAAAACTTACCTTGCCCTACTCCATATACTTGCACAAAACTAGATGGTGACACAGCAGAAATCCAGAACCGACATCAGATACTCACCTTTGATGTCAAGCTTGGTTTGTTGCAGAAAATTAGCTATGCAGATAGGTCCCAAACAGTAGTGGGAGAAGAAATAGGTATGTACTCAAGCTCGGGAGGGGCCTATATATTCAGACCCAATGGTGAGGCTCAACCTATTTGTCAAGCTGGAGGACAGGTTGTGATATCAGAGGGCCACCTGATGCAGGAATTTTACTCTTATCCAAAGACGACATGGGACAAAGCTCCAATCTCCCATAGCACCCGTGTCTATGATGGAGAGAGCACTATTCAGGAATTTGTCATAGAGAAGGAATACCATGTTGAGCTCCTTGGTTCGAACTTCAATGACAAAGAACTGATAGTTAGGTTCAGAACAGATCTTGACAATAAACGGGTTTTCTATTCTGATTTAAACGGTTTTCAGATGAGCCGGAGAGAGACTTGTGATAAAATCCCTCTGCAGGGAAATTACTACCCAATGCCTTCTCTTGCCTTCATGCAGGATTCAAGTGGTCAACGGTTCTCTGTCCACACACGACAATCTTTGGGTGTGGCAAGCCTTAAAAATGGTTGGCTTGAGATTATGATGGACCGCCGTTTAGTCACAGATGATGGGCGTGGTCTTGGACAAGGAGTGTTGGATAACCATCCAATGAATGTAATCTTTCATATCCTCAGGGACTCCAATATCTCATCTATTTCAAACAAAAATTCTACTTTCCTTCCATTCAATCCTTCCCTCCTCTCCCATTGTGTTGGAGCCCACCTGAACTACCCAATGCAGGCATTCATTGCTAAGAAACCACAGGAAGCATCTGTCCAGAAGCCACCAAGATCCTTCTCTCCTTTGGCAGCTCCCTTACCATGTGATGTGCACATTGTGAGCTTTAAAGTACCACAGCCCTTAAAATACTCCCAGCATCACATTGGGGACTCGAGATTTGTTTTAACCTTACAGAGGCGGCAGTGGGATTCTGCCTACTGTCGGAAGGGGAGATCCCAGTGTTCAAATATAGCTGAAGAACCTGTTAATCTGTTCTACATGTTCAAGGATCTTGCAGTCCTGAATGCAAGGGCAACTTCCTTAAATCTTTTACACGATGATACAGAAATGCTTGGGTACGTTGAGCAGTTTGGAGATGTTGCACAAGATGGGCATGTTCTCATATCTCCCATGGAAATACAAGCTTACAAACTAGAGTTGAGGCCCCAACAACAATGAGGTGATTGTCTCCTTTTTGCTGCTGATTGCCACCATTGGCGGAGTAACTTGCCGATTGACTGAAATGAGACCATTTCCCAACCTCGTGCAAGAAAGGTTACACTATTTCTTCCTTGTGCTGTACTAAGTTCAATTGAAGATCTCAGAGTTACCAGCTTTATTCCCCCTTTCATGGATTGTCTGAAGATGTAGGCTGCGAGTCTATTGTATAAATAGTGAGGCCTTGCCCAGAAGATTGGTAACAGACGATTCTTATGAAATGCATAAATTTTTTTTGGGGACCTAGTAAGAAGACTTTGCTGCTGCAAAAGGTTTGGGACACATCGGCAGTCGTACCTGCGGGAAATGTAGTAGGAAAATGACAACCTGTTTTTGCTAGTCCCTTCTTTTTCTTTGTTGAGCATTTTGTTTGATCCTGCGTACTTCAAACAGGAAGTCATGGAATAATATATATGCTGTAATTAGTAGTGTTTTGTTACACAGATAGATATGTGATATCAATGCTTTTCCTGAAGCATTTTATTCCTGGAAACGATCAACTGTCGAAAGGGCATGCATTTGCCTAAGAACGATGGTGCTTGTCCCAACCAGAGTAGTTCAATGCTAGGGGATTGTATTGTTGAAGAGGCTAGAGATATGACATTTACCTTGCAGTAGCGGTTCAATACTATGGTCTCGACTTGTTATGTGGTGGGTTTTATATATGCAGAGGTAAACGAAAGAGTGGCTAGACCAATTGTAGAAGACTAATGACCTCATCTCAACCTAAACCCGATCCAATTGTCAAACGGGATCCATGTCAGCTCTGCCCAGCTCATAACATCTTGCTCCGTGCCATCTCCATAGACCATGGTTTTTAAAAACGAACTGGTGACCGAACCGGTCAGGGGTCCGGTTACCAGTTCGAATGGTCCGACCATTCGACCTGAACAGTCAGCCCATTCTAACAAAAATAAAAAAATTTTAAAAAATCGGAAAACAGTCAACCATTTGAACAGTTAACCGATCGGTTCAGTGGTTTACTGACCAAAATCAACGGTTTTAGGAAAAAAACGGTTTTGGGGTGAAAACAGAACCGGTCAGGTGACTGGTTCCCGGTTTTTCTGGTCCGACCATCCGGTCTGGTTCGGTTTTAAAAACCATGCCATAGACTGGCAGTCTGACACCAGCTGCTAAAAGGAGATTAGGAGAGTGATCATGCTGGAAATCTTTAACTTTCTGTATCACTATATTGATGTGGCAAACACTAAAGCCAGTATAAGAAGGCTTCATTCAACTGTCGATGCTTGAAATTGGTCAAGCCCAGACCCTCCGTTAGAGATTTTAGCTCAGCTCACTAAACCCTAGAACTCAGCTCGGAGTAATCAAACTTGAGTCAATTCGAGTCAAGCAGTTAGTCCAGCCGAGTAGTTCAGGCTTTACAATACCCGACTCAAATGGCTTGTGAGCCTAATCAAGCTTATAATAAAGTGATTTTTAATATATTTGTATTTATAATATAAATAGATATTAATGTTTTGACACTAACTTATTTATAATACAAATAAATAAATAAATAGTAATTGATTTTCATAATACACTTTTATTTATAGTATTTATAGTGTTAATTTATCTATAATTTTTTTTCTATAACTCAACTCAAGTTTTCTAATATGTTTAATATTGATTAATTTACAATCAGCTTGATTTGAGCTTGAGTAGTATTGACTCAAGTAGAGCTCAAGCTGGAAACTTAAAAACTCAATCGAATTTGAGTTGAGTTTCGAGCTCAAAGTTTTTGAGTCGAGCTCCAGCTTGATTCTCATTCAACTTGGCTTGATTACACCCCTAATATGAGACGTTTAGGAAATGACAAATACTTGGGATTAAGATCTATAAAGGCATAAGCATACCAAAGAAAATAGAAGTTTTATATAGATAATAAAGTTAAAACTAAAAATAAACTCAAAATTAGCTCCTCGAGGGGAAAAAGTTGTCCTTAGGGTTCCGTTTGTTTGCAATGCAAATCTGAAGTGAATATAAATTTTGTACCCAGTTCAGTTTTGCATCTGTTTGTTTGTAACTAGACCTGTTCATGGGCCGGATAGCCTGATGGCCCGGCCCGCACCCCGGTCGGTCTTGGTCATGTAATTAGGCCCGTGGGCCTGACCTTGGGCCTAACACAGTAAGCCTGACTGTGTTTCGGGCCGGGCTTGGGATTTGTCAAAAAAGCCCAGCCCGATTCAGCATTATATATTTTATAAAATACGTAATGTGTATTTTATATATTATATAAAATATATAAATAATATAATATTTATTGAAATATATATATTTATAATTTAATATACATTTTTTATTTTTTTCTTTATAATTTTTCTCTCTATTCAGCCGCTTCAGCAGTAGTAACAGCATGGGCTAAATTTCGGGCTCGGGTCCAGGCCCAGGCTTTTTATGAGGGCCGGGCTCGGGCCTTAGAAAAATATGTTAATACAGAGTGAAAGCCCGGCCTGGCCCAGCCCATGAACAGGTCTATTTGTAACCATGATTCTGTATTCCTACCTGATACAAGACTTATTACCTTTTGTTTCATTTGTAACTCACTGGCAGTGCAAATTTTGTATCTGAAAAATTTTGCACCATCTTTCTCCTAACTCAATTTCTCTTATGAAGTAGAGGGACCACATCATCTTGATTCCAACCTCACTCTCAAGGAAATAACCCTCCTCTTACGTCTATCCTCCATATAAGGCGGGGACAATGTTTTACTTCTTATTTCCCTTCTCACAAACAAACAACACAGTCAAATCTGAAGCAAAAGCAAACCAGAATTTGCATTTAGCATCTTTGCACTCATGCATTTACATTAATACGAATGAAATTCACACTGCAAACAAATTGAGCCTAGTTGACAAATCACTTGGGTAACAGTAATAATAGGAATAAAATAGGGAACTGGACTCCACCCCGTAACAAGGAGGCCCAACAAGGGACCAAATTTCCCTTATTATAGAATAATCTCCTCTTGTACACTGACATTGAGAGCCTTATTTGGCAGAACAATGCTGCTAATGATCACAACTTCATCTTCAACGGTCACAGCTTCTCCTGAATTTGAAATCACCAGTGTTAATATAAAGTTAGGATCCCATGTATAATTTAGTCTTCTAAGATAAAGTGAAACAGGTAGAACAAAGGAAATCAGGAATAAATACCTAGGATAGTAATCCCAAGTTTGGAATTGCAATTTCCTTCACCCTGAAGCAGTTGATAAGTCCAGGTCAATTACAATGAAGTGGAAAGAAAATATGCAGACAGAAGGAAAGATCCTTGAGCATATTACACCATATCTTCATTCATGTGAATCAGATCTACTTTAGTTTTGCAAGATTGAGATCAGACTCTCATAGCGGAAATTATATATCTTTCAGTTACGGGTGTAAGTCAGGCACCTGATTTGACTGTTTAAATTTCAACAAAATTCCAACATGAGCTCCCCCAAGTTGCACCCCTATTTTCTGTGCCATCTTTCTAATAATTAAGGAGTAGGGTAAAAATAGTATGACCACATGTAAGCCACTTTTTTTCAGTACCTTCCTGGCTCAATATAAATTTGACCATATATCTAATATCCCTGCCAGTTTTTGCACTGGCATGCAACTTACAATGAAACTACAGTAGAATGTATATTTTAAATCACTGATTATAAATAAACAAACTGAGAATAACTTGTTGGGTGGTTTGTTGTGTGTATGTGTACGTTGGGGGAGGGGGGTATTCTTGCCTGAACTCGTGACCATTTACCAATGGATGATTTCCACCCCACAATAGAATGTATAACAACTGCATTTTCCTGTCAGAGAACAGAAGACCACAAATGGGTAAGTCTTGATGCAAGCATTCGTTGATGGCTGACATATCTTTTAAGACAATCTCATACCTTAATTTCAACATCATCCAGGATAATGCAATTGATGAGTCTTACCCCTGCTGCTATTCGAGCATTTGCAGAAATTGAAACATCTGGACCAATCTGTTTAAACAGAGGAGCCAAGTCAGTTTATTGTACTAAATAAACAAGGCATCCAAAATTGGTTTGTTTAGGGGATACAACTATGGGGACTACAGAAACCTTCAGTAACATCAAATTATCTGGCTTAATAATATGAAAATTGAAATATTGATACCCATATAGTACTATGTATGAATACCGGGCTAGAGATATCAGAGGAGAGGAGGAAGATAGAAAAAATTGGATTCAAACATGTAGCTGGTGGCGCCAGCTATTAGCTTATATATTAGGGCGACCCAACTAATAATAAAATGAAAAGAAATTACAAGAGTGCCCCTGTGGCACTAAAGAACAGGAAAACTCAAATAAAAAACTTAAAGAGAAGTTGCTAACTGATTTCAACATGTAATAAATTGTTAACGAAGTACCTTTCCTGTTCATCATCATCATCTAAGTCTTGTCCCAACTATATGGGTCAGTTACATGAATCCTGTTTCTCCATTCCATTCTGTTCAGTGCCATATCCATTATTAAATTTTTTTTTATCAATGACAGTGAATTTTATTAATGGAATAAAAAGTTACAAACCAAGGGAGCTAAACAATCTTAACTCCTAGAAACAACCAAGGTACACCCAAATTAAAAACAAGGGTAAATTACAAAGACCCCCCCTATATTATGGGGTTTGTGACAAATACCCCCCTGTACTTTGTTTTGCGACAAAGACCCCTTGTACTATGACCGTGATACAAAGACCCCCTTCTGTTAGCCTTCCGTCTAAAAAGGCTGTTACAATATTTTTTAATCCCCATACTACCCTTGTAATAACTATTTGGACAAGAAAAACACTGTTCATCTTCCCCAACCTCACGATACACTTAACAGCAGCGGCGGACCGGCAGTAATCCCCTCTACCTCAGATTCCTTCACATTTCTATCTCTCTCTCTCACCCCTCCCCCCCGATCTCTCTTCTTCCCCTTCCCCTTAACAGCGTCAGGATTGAACCTATTTAATTTAATCCTGCTCCGTTTCACTAAGAGTATTTCGATCTGTAAGTGATCAATTCAGATCAATTGAGAGAGACGATTGAGAAAGCTTGAACTCGTGACAACCACAACACCATAAGTGGCTGAGCAAATAATTCTACCAGCAATCTCATGGCTCTGGGTATTTGAATATTTAGCTCTGTCTGCAACAAAACAAGCTATTCCCTGGAGCTCAAGCTCTGATTTAAGCCACCTTACATAAGCATATCAGATTGGAATTCTGGCCATGGAAGCCTATATAAACATCACAGCTCCTGACTTTTGCATTAAGAGAGTTAGAAACTGAGGTTTTCGCAAAGGACAGGTCACAAATTTAAGCTTTTGGTCAGATGAGTCATCACAGAAATCCAATCTTTCTGGTGGAGGGGTGTAGGAAGAGCTTGGGATGTCATCAGATACAGGGCCACAGTAAGAAACCGGAGGAGATGGATGTGTTGCTGGAGTTGGGTTTTCTGGCATAGTAGATGGGGTCGCGTTTTCTGGTGTAGTAGATGGAGTCACGTTTTCTGGGGGTGGTGGAAGCAAGGCCCTTGGACATATGTAAGGCGATTGTAAAGCTGAAATGAATGCTGATGATGGTGGGGAGAGGAGGGATGGGGAATTCAATGGGGATGGATTATTCAATTGAGCTCTTTATGCATGGTGAAAGCAAATAGAAAGGAGATACAGGGAGAGATTTCTTACTACTCGATTGGCTGCTGCAGGAACTTGATGTCCTGATGGTCAGAGGCTTAGTTGGAACTGCAGATAGCTTGTGGGCCTCTCAGATTCAAAAGTTCAAAGCCAAAAACTTTTTCAGCCACGGAAGAAGATCCGAGTGGAGAAACAAAAACAAAGCACATTTCGCAAGTGGGGCACACACCAATGACCAACCCGATACTCTTCCTCTACATCCACATCTCAAAGACTCAAGTTGACACAAGGATGAAGGTCACAAGTTCGCGGAAATCTAGTTCAAGGAACAAAGAAATGACCAATGGTTTCTCTACTTGATCCCCATGATGCAGAAGCAAAGATGATAAACAAGCATACATCATAAAAGATCCATCATCAGACAAACCAAAATATTATAGAATCTACCTGCAACTTTCTTCCAGTTCAGGCATAAGGATAAAAGAGAGAACCCTTCTCTTCAGCAGCCTTACAAAACTATTCTTTCTTTGTCTCTCTCTCTAGTGAAACTGTAAAATTTCTAGGGACAGGGAATCTAATTCCTGGGCTCAATCCATTAGTATTTGAAATATAAAATAATGAAGCAGTGCTTGGAAAGGAGTAGCAGAGGGGTAAGAAGATGTAGTCTTGAGTTTCGTTGGATAAGAAGTTGTAGACTATCGAACGGATGAGCATCACCGATGCAGCCAGAGAGGCAGCCGTCGATAAAATTGTTTTGGATGAGACTACACTGTTTTCAGAAAACATCGTTTCGACTTTGGAATCACGAGCTGGGGCTTGAGGTATTTGAAGATCACTTCAAAATTAACTCAAATAGCGAAACACCTCTCTCTCTCTCTCTCTCTCTCTCTCA
Source organism: Nelumbo nucifera (assembly GCF_055504915.1). Classification (NCBI taxonomy): domain Eukaryota; kingdom Viridiplantae; phylum Streptophyta; class Magnoliopsida; order Proteales; family Nelumbonaceae; genus Nelumbo; species Nelumbo nucifera. The sequence goes on along the minus strand of NC_142652.1, from coordinate 13,502,839 downwards.
ATCGATCTGAATTGATCACTTACGGATCGGAATACCGTAAGTGAAACGGAGCAGGATTAAATTAAATGGGTTCAATCCCGAGGCTGTTAAGGGGAATAGGAAGAAGAGAGATTGGGGGAGAGAGATAGAAATGTGAAGGAATCTGAGGTAGAGGGGATTACCGCCGGTCTTCCGTTGCTGTTAGTGTATCGTGAGGTTGGGGAAGATGAACAGTTTTTTTCTTGTCCAAATAGTTATTACAAGGGTAGTATGGGGATTAAAAAATATTGTAACGGCCTTTTTAGATGGAAGACTAACGGAAGGGGGTCTTTGTCTCACGGTCATAGTACAAGGGGGTCTTTGTCACAGACCCCATAGTACAGGGGGGTCTTTGTAATTTATTACAGCACAACTAAAAACATAGAGTTTCTGTTCATCCCTTGCATAGCTAGACCATCTGCCAATGAATTTGCCCTTCTCTTTACCCATGTACATTGAATTTCAAGTTCCTTAGTCAGTCACTTAAATCTTCTCTTTTCATTGCTTTACTTCCAAAGCCTAGAGTTGTCCTCTTTTAGCCAGTTCACCACAGAGTTATATCATTGGTTACTCTAACTGTTCCCTTCCTGGCAATGGGCATATGTGAACCATCTGCTGTAGAGACTCTGTCTCTACCAGAGCACAACTGATAGGAATTGAAAAGGGTAGGGGCATTAGTCATGTGCTCAGATGCTCCTGAGTCTATAATCCAAGGAGGTCCCTCCTTACCTAAAGTGGATGCAAGATTTGCAGTTGCATATGAACTACCTGTATGTGCAAAGGAAGTGGTGTAGTTTGCTCCTGCATTTTGCTGCCATCTGGAAGGCTAGAGCTAGGTGATTCTTTCTTACTCATAAGCTGTCCAAACCTCTCCAGTTCTGTTCTCACTGCTGCTATTGCAATGTATTTCTAATCAGTTTAGGAAAGAGGGGTTGAAGAGTCTCCTGTAGTGGCTACATTTGCACTTCCCTTCTTGTTTCTTATCCGAGTAGGCATAAGATTTGGATGAAACTTCCAACAAGTGTCCCTGTTATGCTTAGGCTTCTTGCAATAATCACACACCAAGTCCTTCTTATCTTCCCTTCTAGTCTCACTACTCCCTCTATCTCCATTCGATTTAGGTTTTGTTGTACCAACCATAACCAAATGGTCAATCCCAGGCTGTCTCAGCATACATTCCTCTAACTCTCCTCTCCAGAGACAAAGGCATAGGCCTGAGAGAGTGTCACACCCTCTCTAGAAAGAATATGCTACCTAGCAATGTCAAATTCAGGGTTCAGCCCTGCCAAGAACTCAAAAACCCTATTCCTCTCTACCAGTTTGTGATAGGTTGCTACATCATTTACACTTTTCCATACCACAGTTTCTAAGTGATCTATTTCTTGCCATAGGGTTTTCAGCATGGAGAAATACACAGCAAGAGGTTTTTCTCCCTGTTTCATACTTCTCACCTGATTTCTTAACTGATAGGCTCTGGCTTCATTTTGCTTCTGAGAGTAGGTTTCAATCACTTCATCCCAAATCTCCTTCGCAGTATTAGCCCATAGGAAATGTTTTGCAATATGAGGTAACATAGAATTACACTACCAGGACATTACCATGTAATTCTCCTACACCCATCGGGAAGAGTCCGTATTAGGTTTCTTCTCCTCCCCAATGAGATAACCTAATTTTCCATGGGCACCAATAGCCATCTTAGTTGATTGTGCCCACTCCAAATAATTTGTACCATCAAATTTTACTGTAGCAATGATCACAGACCCAAAATTATCACTACTACCTCCAACACCCAATCCCACAGTACCAGTAGATTTCATCTCGGTATTCCAACTCTCCATCTTACTTCAAACAGTTCAACAGTAAGAAAAAAAATAGATTGGAGACCTTCAAAAAATAATTTAATATCACACACAGAAACCAACCCTTCCGGAAGAAGAAAACCCTAGTTGGAGAGAAATTTCTCTCCTCCCCATGCCTCCCAACAGAGAGGAGTAAATCGATCACTTCGGGAGGCTCAGAAAATTCCAAAAACCAAATCGCCCTCTTCAGAAAATCAAAAGAAAACTAACAATACTTGGGCGCCCAAGACCATATCAAAATCAAAGAGTCCAACTTTTCTGGGACTCTTCCCCGTACTCCAATTCTTCCTAATTTTGATGCCGAACAGTAGATCACCTTCCTGATGACTAGATCCCACAAAAAAATCCAAGAACTGGGCAATCTATAGTAGATCGATCAGCCCTTTACTACTTCATGTAGTCGGCTAATCTAGGGCTGCATGAGAATGCTTCAAGAAACCCTAATCGATGCTCTGATACCAAGTAGAAATCTGCTGAATTAAAAAATATGAAAGAAAAGTAGTTTCTTGAAGAGAGAAGGAAGAGAGAAGGAGAAGAAGAGAAATTGAAAAGAAAAGAGAGCAATAATCTGGCCGCCCCCTTCACTTATTATTTATACTAAAAATAATAGAACAGTACAAAGACAACTATGCCCTTATAGGGCGGCAAAACATAAAACAGCATATATAACACTCAGAAACATAATAAAATTTGGACTCACATAACTACTGTGGTCCCCATCTCCTATTTAACAACTAACATAAAACATCTACTCAGAAAAAAACATCATAAAACAGATTAATCTTCAACAGGGTCTTTTCCTTTGATGCAAATCTCCTGTATTAACTCTTTCCAGAAAGGCTTCCTAACAGAAACTCCCAACCTTCGGAGGTATAGGTTGACACCACACCTCTTTAACAAGAAAGGACAGTCCAACAGAAGATGGTTGTAATAGGGCTTTAAAGAATGAGGCATAAGTGAAGGAACCTGAGGGAGTGAGTGTCCAGATTCTACTGTCTGCCTTTGTTGGATCTAGGAAAACCCTATCAAGGATGGATAGTAACGATAAAGTACAGTCTAACTTTGAGTCCCTTATGTCTCTTCTCAAACCCAAGTTCCAACCAAACCCAAAAGTTGAGTTGGAAGGTAGAACTAGTTCATTTTTAAGGGAAGTAATAGCAAAAAGAGCCAGAAATTAGTCTTTTAGAGGAGACTTTCCAACCTAAACATGTTCTCAAAATTTAATGAGATTGCCTGAGTGTAAGTCATACCTGATCTAGGGAGAGAACAAAGGCAAAATAGCTTGAATAGCTTTCTAGGGACATGCTCTTGTAGTCATTGTCAAAATCCCAGAGTCCCATCCATTGTCTGCAATCCCATGAATACTACCCACTATCTTAACCCAAAGATTTTCTTTCTCCAATGAGAATCTCCACAACCATTTCCCTAGTAGTGCCAAGTTCCTATTCCTTATGTTCCCAATACCCAAACCTCCCTCCTTGCTTCTACAAACCACCTCCCACCTAACCCTATGGTCCTTCTCCTCCCCTGGCTCCCAAAGGAAATCTTTCATTAGTTTTTTCCACCTGTTAGCCACCCCAACTGGGACCTTAAAGATTGAAAAAAAATAAACTAGAAGGTTAGCCAATGTAGACCTAATTAGGGTGATTCTCCCTCCCATAGACAGATAATTTTTCTTCCATGTGGCAGGCCTCTTCTCAAACCCCTCCACAACCGAATCCCAAAACTCTCCTTTCTGAGGGTTATCTTCCAATGGCAAACCAAGGTAGTTCCATCATTAAATTTGGGTGCTTAAATTCTTTCTTACTACTTCCATCCAAGTCCCTTTTGGCCTATTCCTAGCTCTTCTAGCCCCTCCAACTTGTAACATATCACTTCTTCTAACGGGTGTCGTAGATGGTCTTCTATGCATGCAACGAAACCATCAGTCTACTTTGTCTCATTTTATCACCCATTGGGGCTACCCGCTACTCCTAGGTTTCTTTGTATGACTTAATTTCTAACCATTCTCTTCCTAGTTTTACCACTCATCCATAAGTGCATACATTTCTGCCACACTCATTTTGTGGACATGATGTTTCTTAATTGCCCAACATTCTGCTCTTTTCCAGTTTTAATGAGTCTAAAAAAGAAGGAACGGAAAATAAAAACTCTTGTTTCCAAAACCATCCACAAATTTAAAAATTTCATGATGGAATTTCTTAAAAAAGATCCAAAGAAATCATAATGTGTTATGACATATTCTTCCCATACCTATGGATAGACTAAAGTCCCTTGACCATTGAGAAAACATATTTTACATTGGGGAAGAGGTGGAAGATGATGAGCTCTGGATCTTCATTTTGGTGCATGCACTCAGATTATCATGAATTATTTGAGAGATCAAATAGTCAAATATCTTTCTCTTAGAACTTTGAAGTAACTCCCAAGAATTGCATTCTGTGTGTGTACTGTTTCTGTGCGTGTGCATGCACAGAACTGGGGAAGGGGGTGATTGGGGGCCATACCCCCCCCTCCCCCCCAAAAGAAGAAAAAAAAACCAAAAAACTGAACTAAATTTAGGACCTATGTATAAGGTAGACCCCACCAAAGGTTTAGAAGTTTCTCCAAGGTGACACCCCCAAGGAAACATTCCTAGGTGGGTGTGTGTAACATATCGCAGAAACTGACAGGAAACATGACATGATGGAGCACAATGGCAGGACAAGATTTGTCTGGTTGAAACCAAATAGTTAGGATTAAGGCTGAATTTAGTTGAGATATATTGCAGAAACATTTTTTTTATCAGTAAATATGTATTTTATTAAAATTCAGATTGTAAGCAGTTTATACAACTTGATGATGGGACTGTTGATCCCCTTTAATCACTCTATTCACCCCTCATTACAGTTTAGCCCAAAATAATTGCTGTCTCAATGCCCCTTGTTTTGCTAACCCATCAGCTAGCCCATTTGCACTTCTTCGGACCCATTTAAATTCAGCCTCAACCTCCTTTGCAATCTTCTCCACTTCCCTAATCACATGTTTAAACATCCATGAGGTGTGGCTGCTATTTGTTGCCCATGAAATTACTACTTTTTAGTCCCCTTCCACTTCAACATGTCTGCATCCTAGTTGTTTGGCTAACTTTAACCCTCGTAGTAATGCCAATTGTTCAGCCTTCAGCGAGTTTCCGTTGCCAATCGGTCCTGAGAATATACCCAATATCCTCCTGTTGGAGTTTCCTAATACTCCTCCTATTCCTGAGATGCCTGGATTTCCATATGAGCACCTGTCAAAATTCAGCTGTACTTTATTGCCTTCAGGTGGTTTCCACTCCAGCCTTACTTTATCTCTTACTCTCGAAGATTGTGCTACTTCGGACCATGTTCTTATAATATCTGCGACTGAGAAGACTTGAAAGCAGTCCAAGAGTTTTACCCAATGGGCTACTTTCACCTTGATACTATCAATCACTTCCTCTACTGTTCTACTTTTTTCCAAGAAAATTCTGTTGTTCCTCTCTTCCCATATTACCCAACAAATTGCTGCCTTTGTTGCTTTCCACATTACCATCCCTCTTTTCTTTCTATATTGCATAAACATTATTTAATCACAGAAAAAGAGCAAAAAACCAATTCTACGCATGAAGGGCAGAAAAACTTAGATGTAAAAAGTAAATCCATAACTATACATGGACAAAAGCAAGTAAATAAAAGAAAGTAATAAAATCATATTAGGAGCAATCCCCAATACAATTCAGTTCTGTCCACTCCTCTTCCTCTAACTAGGCTTTTAACCAAAGAGTTATTTTACTTCCTAGTCCACCTGAACAAGATGTTCAATCTGGATGTCAGGGCTCTTGCCTCTTGCACAGTTTGAAAATCTGTCTGATTACACCACCCATAATAACCCGCAACTCATCTCTATACCACCAACTGGTTTCAGTCAATAGATGACATCAACCTGAAAATCTTACAGTGAGGCTTTATCTTAGCACTAACCAAGCCACTCAACCCAACTAGACCTGAGTAAGCCAAAAGAGTGTCTTTTTTAAGGCTTTCCCCTGACTCCTGTTGTCCCAGGTTTTCCCAGGAGGGCTTAAGAGCTCCTTTATGGTTTTCTTCTCTTTTTTACTTTTTTTTTTCTTGGGGGGTTATGAAATTCTTAATCATCTGATGGCAAACCATACAAGTTCCTATGAGTAAGTGTAATGCTCTGATGCCATTTGTTCTTTAGCTGAAGACAGGGAAAAACTAAAATACCTTTGCAGTTGGATGAACTTTTGCTGATGGATGAACATAAACATTACCAATAATGGTAGCATTCTTGGCACCGTCCCCTTGTGCCAGAAGATGGGGAGAGGTGAACCGGAACTGTGTAAGATACAAGGCAGAACATCTCAAAGACATTCTGTAGGTACAAACATAAATTCAAATAAGTCATCCCATGAAACAAATACGAAAGTAAAAACTAAAAGCGGAAAAATAGAGAATTAAGGAGTATTGCTCTACCCTGGAGTCTTGATCTGTTCCCAAAAGTCCATGTTTTTATATATATATAGCTGCTTCTTTCCAGCAAGAGGCGACAGGATGTCTTGATCCAATCTTACAAAATCTGTAGGAATGGTCCTGAGATTGATCTTATTTTAGCATAATGCTTGAAAGGAAATTATGCTTCAATCAACATTCAAATACCAATGGGTCCAAAGCAGGAATGTAAATGAGGAAAAATTATTGATTATTTTGAACTCTAAACTTAAATAATATGTTAAACCGTGCAGGTGAGAAAGTAAATACTACTCAGAAAAAAAATAAAGTACAACAAGGACCTGTCACATGGCAGAAAAAGATAAGTTCAAATAGGGACACTTCCTACTGACCTGAAAAGTGAAACCTTTTTTCCTACAACAATGTTAATATTTAAGGCCATAAAAATTAATTAAGTATTTTCCAGGTAACTATGCTTTACTGACACCCTTGGGATGTGCAAAATGTTGACATTTTGGATAGCCTGAGTGTGATCCTAAGTGGGTGGAAGTGTTCTTTCTGTAGCAAAGAGGTACATGGGTTAGCGACTATAACATTACAATAAGCTTCCCTTCCCATACATGCCAAATAAATAATGGACCTTGGAAGTTTATATCAAACAACTAACCGATGAAAAAAACCTTAGACCAAATTGATGCCTCAGCAAACTGTAGGCAAAAATATATCCAACTTTATTACTGTATGCAATCCTTTTACTCATGATGGCTTGAAAGAATTATGTTATGATTCTCCTTATCACAAAAGTCAAGTGATGGATGGTCTGTTCCACCAGTGATATCATATGTGATACCAATGTTACAGTAATTTTGCACGTTGGCGACAAATTTTCGGGATCAGCCTGGCAAAATCCAGGTAGTTATTCTTATTGGAGTCACATATGACAAAGCTCAAGAAGAGAAAGCATGAAATATTCTATTAATTAAATTGCACCTATTTCTTACTTAGTGGTCAGTTTGGTGGCAATGTCAAACTTATTTTGAAATCATAAAATGGATATCATATCCCTTTTGTCTCAAAAATAGGATACCACTCAACTACATCCTTTATGCAATATTAATGATTTCTTAATGAAATAAGAAAATGTGTAAGCCTCTACCTCATTCTATCACCAACTTCAATAAATCTTTATTTGAACTATTTGAATGGGCTGCTTGTCATTGAATTATACTCTAGCCCATAAAAGATGCTTGTGAAATGTTCTCTCACTACATTAGTAAACATCTTTGTTGGTCTTCACCTCATTCATAGAGGCTCCAACCTGCATTGTAGTGCTCCTCACCACTGTTGTCATTCTCTTGTATCAGGATATTATTCTTATTAACAAAAGCAATTTCAAAGAGGTTTCCTCAAATCAAAGGACTGAAGATATTTAAGCTTGAATGTCTGATTCCACAAGTAAAATGAATGAAAACAAATATGGAAGTTGTATAAGGTATGTTAATCTGTAAGTTGTGACTGTTAATGTAATGTGATTCCAGAACACTCAGAATTTTTGTGCCTGAAAAGTATAGATACCACAATGCCATACTTTGTTGCTGACTGGAGGGCTTCAAAACTGGACATACGCCTTAGATTAGCTGCAAATAAAAATGAAAAATTCAGATATCTATAGACTGGAGTCTTAATATCTATTTTATCATGAAAGACTAGACTATGCCATTAGATCTTCACAAATTTCCATAGATGTATCTAATTTCTGTTTGATACTGCTGCTATATAAAGTATCCATATATATGAAAGTGAAAACAAAATTTGAAAAATGATATTCAGAAAGAGGAGATTTTTTTTAGGATGAGTAAGAAGAATGAGAATATAATAGAAGGCCAAAACATAAGAGTTTGCCTTGCTTTCTATAGTTTTATCACAAAAGATTAAGCTATGTTGTTAGAGCATCTCAAATTTCCATAGGTGTATCTAATTTCTATTGGATACTGCTGCTATATAGGAAATGAAAATAAATGTGAAAAATGATATCCAAAAGAGGAGTGTTTTTTTTTTTTTTAAGTGGATGAACAAGAAGAATGAGAATATAATACGAGGCCAAAACAGAAGAGGTTGTCTTGCCTTCTATACTATCTATCCTTTGGTGATTTAGAAAAGTGAGAAACCAAAAAATATAATAAGCTGACCACTTTGAATTTCAAATATAAAAAAAAAGTCAGATTTCATTTACATGGAAGTGTTAAGTTCATAGCTGAAAACAAGAGAAAGGAACCGTTAGATGGATTACAAGATGGGGGCAGGTTCTTGGAAGTATAAAAACATTACTGATAAAAAAAAAGGAAAATCAAGGAGAGAAAGAACATAAAGCACATAAATATAATTCAAAATTTTGTCTTAAGGTTCATCTTAAAACTTGCTATTAAAGATTTTTTAAAGGTGTCTTCTATTTCTTTTGAAAAGGTATCAGTATATCTTCTAATAAAGATTTAGGCTCTCAAAAGTGTGTTTAAAACATAGAAAAATATGAAATTTACTGGCAATAATTTTTTTTCTTATCCATTCATCAGCAACCCACTGACAAATACTCCCAGTTACAACAAACCTCTGTCTTTCCGTTGTGTGGAGACATTCTGGATGGTGGTAAAGATATCTGGTGTGAATATGTACACACCACAGTTTATTAGATCACTTACCTGCAAAAATTGGTCAGGTAACAGTGACCACAATGAAACAGGGTGATATATGGCAAAATATTAACAATTTAAAGCACAGTTCTCAAGGCATGTATAATGAGATAAACTCAAGAGCATTCATGTAAGCCAATCCCATTTAGTTGGGACAAGGCTTAGATCATCATTACATGATGAACTAAATCTATTGATACAGAACCTAAATACTCAACTCAACTAAGCCTTATCCTATGAGACACTTGATATTCTAAAACCAGACCTTATCCAATTAGTTACAAGATTGGGAACTTGAGTCTCATATTTATAGACCCAATCCATTTTCCTTGTAGAATTAAATGGGCCTGGGCTGGATCAACCTTGGCCCAATAGGAACTGATCTTTTGGTAGGCAACCTTACTTTCTAGGTGGTTTCCTAGGTATTCCTTGAGTGACCACATTATACTGTAAGAAAATATTCCTTGGGTGTAGAGTGAGTGCTCCAAGATTGTTGTCTATTGGGGTAGAGAGAAAGTGCATTCTATAGCTGCAATCTTTTGGTACGTTGCAGCTCTGCAGTTCACAGCGTAGTGCTTACTCCATGGCTGCACTGTACCATATAAGAAGCATCCTTTTTTTTTTTTTGATAAATATAAGAAGCATCCTTTATGCATTGTATATGCTAAACTATGCAAGAAGTGGAGTATTGGTTTATTGAATATACATCTTTTCAATTTTTTTTTGAGTTTAATATTGTATGCTACCTTGCTACGTGAAATTTAAGATTCCCTAAGTACATTGTCATATTTATGAACTTGACTAATTAAGTATACAATTATATGTATGAAAGTCACTCATTTGAGTATTCTGTCACATACCTCTGTAATGAGAAACTCAATTTTTTATGCATTAAATTGATGAGTAATAGATGAATATATAATGTGAATGCCTGAGGCCTCAACTTGAGAAACCAAATTCCAAATGAATTCAGATATGTTAACACTAGCTGAATATCTGGTTTGTACATACAAAAGTCTCAGGTTTCTCCGTGTAATGCAACAGCTCATTGGTAGTGGGATCAGCAACCAATTCACCAAACTGGTTGGCTGATTCAGCAGAAACCTGCATAAAAGAGTAATGAAATTTCAGCATGGCGAAAGACAATGAAATGCAGATACTAAAGGGTTATATTTACCCACAAGGGTAGGTAGTGAGGGATAACCTACAAAAAAGGGGTGCTTGGCATAGTATCTTTGTATATCATTCTTTTATTCTTAACAATTTGGTACAACTTCTTGGTTGTCACCAATCATAAAAAAGGGCATTCAAGAAGAAGGATTCGTGGATGCAATAGCCAACCTTTGTTACTAAGATTGTTCCCATCCCACCATATCTCCTATGGGCGTCTGCACATGTGAAGGCCAAGAGCTAGCAGTTAAAATTTAGAAAAGCCAATCACGAATTTGGAAAGAGGAACTTGCAGCACGAAAACAATTACTGCTTTCTGCATACTGAGCCATTAATGCATGGAACTACACAATATATATAGGAAGAAATATTAGCATGATAAATATCAAATTAGCAGTAGCGAGGAAGAAAGTTACCAAGCATGCCTGGCAGTGGAAAACTGCAGCAAACATCACAATTCAGCAAAAAAATGTGTGACTGCAACAAAAATAAAGAAGATTGATACAGGGAAAACAAAGTTGGCAGAAACTCCTTTTTCCATTTTTTTTTTGTTCAATTACCAGAGAATATACATGAAATAAAGCAAGGAGTACAAGATCCAAACCGGGTTGTCTTCCATGATCAGATCTCTAAAATTGTAAAGTCCACCAGCTGAACCATGTGGTTTGTCCTCTCTCAAGTATCTGAAGAAGCAGCAGCAACAACAATAACAACCAACAGTATAAGATCCCAAAATCTAGACAATTTTTTTTTAATCTTAAGTAAAATAACATGAGACATAAGAACATAGTATCCAACTTACCTTACAGGGACTTTCAATTCATTAGAGATTGAAGAGACATATAACGCGAATTCCCGCTCTTCATAGAAGCCAATGAGATAAATTTGTGCCAAATCTGGGATCTATAAGAGTTCTCATGATCTCAATTAACATACAACTGTGAGTTCTACAACTGTAATTTCCATAGGGATTTGAGAAGTTACCCTTTTGCAAGCTGAAATTGGGTGATGAACCATTGGTTGTCCTGCCAATGGAAAAAGCGGCTTTGGGATATTCAAAGACAGAGGCCGAAACCGGGTACCTGCGAAATTCGAATATAATTATCAGGAGGCATGTAAAAAGAATAAAAATTTCCAACAGTTCAATCCAAAGATCATAACGTTCAAATAACAAGGCAAGTCCGTAAAATTCCAACCAATTTCGTACCTTTAGTCGGTCCACCAAGCATGATCACAGCAACAACTCTCTCTTCCGAACTCCACATCTTGAAGAAAAAATAATACTAGATCTCTAAACCCCTAGCTCGAATCGTTTAAAACTAGAGTTGCTCTCTAACAAACCCAGAAAATTTAAACGAATCAGAGGAGAACTCCTTTCTTTACACTACTCTCAGAACCTTCACATACAAAAACTGAAAGGCGGACATGGCCAAAATGTCATTAGATTAAATTCGCAGTTCAAAAAGAGTTCCAATGCTCTAATAAAAATTGCAACCATTGCGGCAACTAACACACACAGAAAGGTAGCGGCTTAACTGTAGTGTATAGCCTATCCAACAACAATGAGTTGAGGAATGAGTGGACAGTGGAGTGGTGGTGTCAGCCAATGCGATGTAATTGTAATTTGTTGGTAGAGAACCAATAAGCACAGATGAGAGAGAGAGAGAGAGAGTTTGCAAGCGGAAGCACAGGTTCCATCGCCCTTCTTTTTTCTTCTTCTTCTTATCGTCTTTTATGGTCCGGTTTGAGGTTTTTTGATTGTGTGGGACTGTCATTTCAAGTAGGCCCTACAGCCATTATAAATGTATGGTGTGCGTACGATGCATTTGTAAAATGTAATGGCGTACAAGAAAACGAAAGGGCAATTCGTATACTAGCAATTTTTTTTGGTAATTGACTATCTCCACCCTCCTGTTTGTAAATTGTAAATACTCTTGACTAAATCCTATTATCGGTAACATTCGTTAACGGAAAAGTCGAAAGGACGAAAAAGACCATTTAACCTGTCATTCTCAGATATTCTACTTTGGCTTCAATTTCAAATATGCCCTGAAACCGCATTCGCCAGTCTTTGGTTTCAGGCATGGTTTTCAAAACCGGATCAGACTGGACGGTCGGATCGGAAAAATCGAGAACTAGTCATTTTGGTTAATAAACCGCTGAACCGGTTGGTTAACGGTTCGAACGGTTTTGACTGTTTTCCAATTTTTTAATTTTTTTTGTTAAAATGAACTAACCGTTCGGATCGAACAGTCAGACCGTTCGAACCGGTAACCGGACCCCTGACCGGTTCGGTTTTAAAAACCATGGCTTCAGGAGCCAAGGAAGTTGCTCCACTAAGGAGGTTTACAAGTTAGGAGTCAAGGAAGTTGCTCTTTTCAAATGGGTCTGAAGCATGTTCTGTTCTCTCTTGAGCATCGGAATTTTTTATCATATCATGGAGTTTCTTTTTTTTTTTTTAATTTTTGTAAGCAATAACACTGAGAGACTTTTCAGAAATGGCTTTGTTGGGTTGTGAATTTTCTTCCAACGCCACTTCACAATCACAACCCGGGTTCATGAATGTTCCTCCGTGTTCATGAATTTTTTTTCTAATGTATTAAGCAGACATAAAAAAGAGCGATTGCATTCCCGATCTGGAAATTCTCTGAACTTGCACTCATTTTTTTCTAATGTATTAAGCAGAGGATCTTTGGATGGAGATCACGTTCATCTCTCTAAGGAAGTCAGAGATGTCTAAAACAGAGCCTTGGAAATGGTGCCTTGAGAGGTGTTCTCTGAAACAATAGTTGGTAGTTCATTCAAGAAGAAGAGTGGTTTCTCTCTTCATCATATCTATATTTTTTTCCTTTATTTTTCAACCTAAGATGTTATTTTCTGAGTAGTTATTTCTGTTAATTTTAAGTTTTTAATATTGTGAGCTTGGGTTGCATCAGCTTCTTCGTCCAGTTTTGAATGATTACAACTTTCCGGTTTTGCGTTTTGCCTGCTTAATACATTAGAAAAAATAAACACTACAGTTTAGAGAATTTCCAGATCGGGAACACAATTACATTGGGAACCTTTCAAATGAGACAGAGATAGAGTTGGAGTCAGAGTCAAAGTTGGAGTCGAAGACAGATATGGAATCAGAGACAGTGATGAGACGGAGATGGGGTCGGAGTTAGAGTTGGAGTCGGAGATGGAGACGGTGACAGACATAGAATAGAAGTGGATTTTCATTGTGAACAGAGAGACCGTGATAGTTTTCAAAAGGGTATTTTAGGAACTTTCAAAAATATATCAGTTACTTAATGTTACATGTGAATAATGTGACAGAAAATTAACCGAAAGGAAGGTTTTAGACAATTGTCAAAAAAATTAGAATATTTTAAAACAATATGTAAACAATAAAAATATAATTAGTCGTAGGAATAATTCAAGAAATTTACCCTTTTTAATTCTTTTCCAAAAAGTAAAATTCATTATGACGTCACATGGAATATCCAAGATTCCACTTGAATTGAATAGAAGACAACAATGTAGAATTACATTACAAGTTCCAATGTCTTTGGTTTTTATCCGTACCGAGAATCAAACAAGTAAAAGGAAGCCCAAAAGCTGGAAACTACTTTGATAACCAGCAGGCAGCACCAAGGTGATCGTGTTCCAATTAAATTGAATTTGTCCCTCCTTGGATCCAAGAGGAAAAACAGACAATTCTATAGCTGATTAGGTATGTGTTTGGAATCGTGAACGTTTATTGATTAAACATTTTGTATTTGATTTATTTGGAAAACCAAGAAAAACAATGATAAACTCATTTATCGCACTTAGACACCATTAAACGCCACATCAGCAAAGCAGTGAATAAACGTCTAACCGTTGGGGGAAGCGTTAAAATAAAGCATCCCCCAATGGTAGGCATGCACATAAATCGAAGTCTACTTTTACAAGTCCCTATGTGAATGGATTCACATAATGGGGGAAATGCTGAAGTAGGGTCTATGTGGCAGTATTTATTCAATAAATGCCCATAGTTCCAAACACACGCTAAATCAAAGAGGCGCTAAGAAATCAAATGATGATCAGATCAAAATCCTCTCTCTCGTAATGCTTTGGTAGGAAAGACATGGTGCAGCATAAAAATTGAAAAAATCTATGATGCAGGAAAGACATAATACTGGAAAGGTTATGACCAATCACAACCCTCAACGAATTTGATAAAAACCCATATGATTTGTTACTATTTTTATGATGTCAGTGGATTGGTTGTAAATTTTTTTGATATCATATCTTTCCGGCATCATACTTGAATCCGTAAAAATTACAGTTCGGTAAGTTGAAAAAAATAATTTGTAACTGTACACTATATTATCTTCTAAGAATTTAGAACTATTCTTATAAATTTGAAATTAAACATTAATAAAGAATATTGTAACGACAGATACTCTAGCGGCTAGAGTCTAAAGTCTAAACTACCCATCTATAAAGCTGATTTGGAAAAGTTCAGATCTTGCAAGGCAAAATCCTTTCGACCATGACAAACGCCCTAAGGTCCATGAGACTGACCCTATGGAAATTATGATTCACTTAAGTATGATTTATGCATTAATGGAAACTGGTTATGCCATTAAAATAAGAAGATGCCAATCATCTCATTGTATAGATTACCCACCCTTTGTATTAATTGCTCTAATAATTCTTTTTCCTAGATTTCCCTCAAACAGCAAGCAAACGAGAATTGATCGCAAAAGAGATTTGTGTTGAGTGCCTAAAATAAACACCGCACAACATTGGCACACATTAACAAATCCAAACTGATCAAACATCTAAAATGGAATGAAATTGGGATCATGAATTAACTTATGTGTTTACAACTGCAACAGGTTTATAGTGGCTTTTTGGATCCTTAGGCCACTATCCTGAAGCACATTGAGAGAAGACCCATTCAGCATTTGCTATGAAATTTATGTACAAAAAAGAATATCAAGCTTCCTCCCTCAAGTAGAAAAGACATAAGAGACCACATTGGAAATCCACAACCCATTCAACTAGCAGAAATTTGTGCATCTGCAATTAATCACTCACTACTTTGGGACTCTGGTCTTGTAGAAAGGGTTCCCAATGGCTTACTATAAATATCATTGAATGGGAGATTGAATTCTCCATCTAGATCATAGTCATCCATGTACACAGTTTTAGATAATGAACGAGAATTCCTCCAGTCCAAATGTTGCTCTTGCTCTGAACTTCTATCAGAGAAATTGTCATAAGGGTGATTTGAGGTATGATGGCCAAAACTAGGAGGCTCAAGAAAACTTGTCTGGGGATCCCTGGAATGTGGACCTGTTCGGGCCCACCAATGGCTCTCAGTGGGATGTTCTGGATGATCTGAGCCATGGTATTGAAACACACTTTCTCGGAGGAAAGGAGTTGATGAGCTAGATGCACCCAGATGACTTTGTAATCTGTCCTCCAAGGGGTATCTCCAGTTCTCTTCCAACCTTGGTTCCATTTGCACGGTGGCATTGTGAAATGGCATGAAAAGGTTCCTACTAGGATCTTCATCGACTTCACAGTGTAGAGCTGGAGTAGTTTTTGAATTATCAGCCGTATGTGAAGGACGAGACATGTAATACCAATCAAGCAAATATGGGTGATTTTTCTGTTCTACATCTGTCAGCCATAAAGAACCTAACTGATAGCCTGTTCTGGGAAGTCCTCCCATGTTATTGTAGAGTGCATCCTTTGAGAAAATACTGTGCATGTCACCTTGACCTCTTGGATTTAAGCTAAATTGCCAAGTTCTGGGAGGTGAATGTCCCTGTGGAATTCCCTGGCCTTGCAATTTCTGCTCTTTGAAACTGCGAAGAGTAGATAAGAATTGCTTCCCCTGAGAATTTGGTTCCCAGGTTGGATAGCTGCTCTGGAAACTGCATGAAAATAAGAAGAATAAAATTGAGAAGCAGGGCCGGGTATAAAAACAATCTGGAGTACCATAAAGAATGTTAAGATGTAGCAAGATAAAGAATAAAATGAAATTACATGCAAAAAGAGATCAGGTATTTTATGATCAATTATGGGTTCATGATAAATTAACATTGTAGACAGATACCAGAGAATGAAGACAAAGGTTTAGTAGATCACTCCTCAAAAGTCATGCACAAATACCTCAAGAATGATTTCTCCATTTTCCCCTGGGAGCTCCGTTGGGTGTGAGGTGCACTGTATGGTGAGCCAAAGTTTCTATTTCCATGGCTTTCGAAGTCAAAGACGCTAAAGCTGCGCATGGAAACAATATATAATTATTTATCATAATTAAAACTTATCAAAATTAACACAGCAAGGTCAAATGCTTCTCAATGCAGAAGACTATGAAGACAGTAATGCCAATTTAGGGTAACTTGAAAACTATTGGAACAACAGGAACCTGCAAACGTGACCTACACCTTCGATATCCACTGTGAAATCTGAAATGAACTGCAAAATGTCATCCACACGCTGCATAGTACACAGAATTTATCAGGTTAGCGGCTGTTCTATCCTAGAAAAGGAATTACATGAGTTTCTTGAAAAAAAGTACCTGTGGTACAATGAATAGGAGTAAGTAGGGGGTGAGGAAAATTGAAGCCATCTCCTCAACCAACATCATTCCAGTGTACTGCATTACCCAAAAATTTGACAACATTAGCAACAGTTTGAGGTTCAGATGAAATACGATAGAACCTAAAAGATATAAGGTTGATATCATCTATGCATCGATGAATTGATTGTTCAAATTATCAAGAATTTAAACAATTTAAATTGCATTCAGACAATGCCCTTCTATAATAATCAAGGGATTGAATCAAAGACATGGCTAGCAGCAGCGGTAGGTAATGCAGAACTTAAAGGTAGGGATTCATAATTTCAGTCTCCAAGGTAAAGTGAGAACAGAAAAGAGAAAATGAACTCATTTCAGGTCAACTTCATATATACACAGTGAAACTCAGCAATCTGAACATGAACAGTCTAGTTTATTCCAAGTGATCCATCAATTTTGACGTCAACCCCAAATAAAACCAAATCCCATTCTATGTATCTTTGCCTAGAAAAAATGCAGGAACGTCACATGTCATGAACTATGCCACTCTATTTGCTTGTTAAACAGAAGGTGCAAAATCCTCAAGACTGCAAGTCAAATGAGGGCTGATGTAAAATTCGTAGCCAACAGAGATAACAAAAACATTTTTATGACACAAGTCCCCAGTCCCATGCAAATAGATTAATGCCAATGCAGCAGGGTTTAAGTTCAACTTGGGGCAAGGGAATGACTTGATTTCTGAAGCCCCTAAAATTTGCACTGGGATCCAGTATCCCTAAGCCAGCACCTTGGTGCCTGGTCTGGATGGTACAACTGGGTTGGGATATTGCAATACAGTTGGTCACTCCTGTCTGATCTGGGTGTTCGCCTATCAAAAAAGGAAAAAACAAAAAGAAATCATGAAGGAAAAAAATGTCATGCAGCTATGGATCCTAATCAGCAATTAAATTGAACCATAAAATTTACTCTTATAGAATCTGGGGCCTCTGGGTACTGGAGGGATCTTTCAGAGAAATAATAAAGGAGAGATGGCAGCTCCGCCAATGCAGGGTCTGGGGAGGGATAGATGTATACAGCCTTACCCCTGCAGATACAGAAAGGCTGTTTCCAAGATTTGAGCCCTGGTCACCCAGGTTGCAATGGAGCAACCCATCCGTTGTGCCAAGGCACCCTCTACAGGACATACTCCTGGTCAACTCAGGACATTGGTTCAGGGAGTGCAAGTAGGGCTGAGCTTTTTGGAAATGTTACAGGAAGCTAGATCAATGTTTGGTCTGGGTTTTACTTGAGCAGGTGGAACTGTGAAAGGTGATTCATAGTTCTATTTGGTTTGATGCTTTCCCTTCTTCAGGTCTTTGATCTCTTTGGAACTTATCAAAGGTTACTGAAAAATCTTGTTCACATGAATTCTATAATCAAGCCAATTCTTTGGTTGATAGTTTGGGCTAGAGGGTGAAGAAAGGTGGGGACGGGGATGGGAGAAATGAGTGGTATCGGAGTCAAGGTTTAAAATGTCAGTGTCGGTGGAAATGTTGGTCGTCCAAATAGAAGAAACATGTCGGAAATGTCAGGAAGTATCATATGGAAATATTGTAAAAACCATATACAAGGTCCAAATATTGCAAAATATGTAAAAAACATAGCATGATAATTTATAAAATGATAAAAGAAGCAGAAGCACACTTTTTAAAGTATTATCTTATTTCAAATCATTAAACCAAGCTAAGAAACTAAGGTTATGGACAAAATAATATGTTGTGAAGTTGTCCTGGGAATGGTTTTGAATGTGGGTCAGCATTTCAGCTTTGGAATGCTAGAGTTGTAATTATCTTGTTTAACTTCTTAATTTCTTAATTAAAGTTACTGTTTCCTATCAAAAAAAAAAGTTGTCCTGTAAACCTTAGGATTCAAAACCACATGATTAGAATGAGTTCAAGCAAAATTAAACTCATAGAAAATGCACAAACAAAAAGTAATATTTAATTTTATGTTTGAAATGAATATTGAACTGGATTAAAGTGGTAATCATGTACATAAGGCACGTACTAACATTGCTACTCCATATATCTACAATATTGTCACCAAATTATAATAATGTCCGTCTCTTATACTCCACATAATGCTAGTATTGTTCACTGCAGAACATGTCAATTCCAGTAAAATTTTGTGTTGCTACCCATGGAAATGGAAATATGTTGTGGAAATATTAGGAAATTTAGGGACATTTCAAACCATGATTGGAGTTTAGCTCTTTCAGAACAATAGAAGTCTTCCATCTTACTTTTGATCGATGTGTCATTACTTGGCCTGTTATGAGTTATAGTCTTTTGATGTAGAACAAGAAGGTAATGCATGAAACTAAGGGAACTAATAGTTTGGCTGGTTCATTGGATAACAAGGGGTTGAAAGGGATCCACTGCATTGGGCCAATTTGTAATATCATTTATTAGTGTAACTTAGAGGAATAGGTAATAGTAGCCAGCCTGTTATTGGGGATGCTTGGCATCTTGTATATGTTATATTCTTTCCTCAAGTCAATAAAATTGAACAGTTACCAATCAACAAAAAAAAAAGTAAAAAAGAAAACTATGAAAATAAGGGAAAATAGACCTATGAAATGTCAATCAAAGAAGATGGAATCACTAGACACCTCTGGGGCTCTAATTGGGGAGTTACTCAGCCTAGGCAAACTTTGAACTTTTTTTATCAGAAACAGTAACTTCATTAAAGATAAATTAAAACTGAAATACAGAAGTCAGCCCCTATTAGAAGAGGCTGATCCAATAAAAATCATACATTACCGCACTGCCCAGTAAAGACTTTCCCTTACAGTCCCTTGTTTTGCTAAGACATCAGCTAAACCATTTGCTGATCTCCTTACCCACTTAAAACAAACACCTGCCTCCCTTGTTATGCTAAATGTTTCCCTTATCAGTCCCTTGTTAGGCAAACTTTGAACTTCGCTTGATTTTTTTTTTTTTTTGGGAGACCTTCACCACAAATTTCAGCAACACAACTATAGATTCAGAAAATGGTGAGCAGAAAACCTGGATTTCCTTCTTTAATGAAATGAAATACATGCAAAACTAAAATGATTTTAGTGGAATCATTTGACTCACTTTACTAAATAAATAACTCAACACTCTAACCTGATTGTGGAATTGCTAACCACACTTCAACTTCAAGGACTAAGATTGGTAATGTTTCTGGGAGACTGGGGTCTGATTGTGGAAGTGGACTCAAAAACAACTGAGGGCTGGCTCATATATGAGATGACAGGAATTATTTACCTGGGGTTCTACAATCAGAAAATAACCTTTCTGACTCTCTACCTAGAGAAATTATTTACAGTCACCGACTAGGGCTAAATATTTGATTAGGATAAGAAAGGTGTGCATGTACCATTTCGTCTCTTAGAAGC
Source organism: Nelumbo nucifera (assembly GCF_055504915.1). NCBI lineage: Eukaryota > Viridiplantae > Streptophyta > Magnoliopsida > Proteales > Nelumbonaceae > Nelumbo > Nelumbo nucifera. The sequence goes on along the minus strand of NC_142652.1, from coordinate 13,482,650 downwards.
TTTTAAGTAGGAAGAGCAACTTGGGTTTGCTCAACTCTTTCAATTGACAGAAACGTTATATCTTGTAAGTTGTACTATTACCTCATCATCAATAAAGTATTTTCCAGTTACTGATACAAAATATGAATCCTCTCTAGAAATCATTAACAAAAGAACAAAACCCAAGAATGATTGACTTGACTCCTATCAAGAAAGCATTAAATACCATAAAGTGTTCAAGTTCACGAGATTAATTCAATCATCCCAGAGCCGCAGCCAAGGTAAGAACCAGTTTTTGGAAACTCATTAACGTTGGAAGGGGACGTTCAAGTGGTGAAGAAGCTACAAACAGGGAGCATGGAAGAGTTAACCAAGAAGACTATGTTGCGATGAAGGGAAGCAAGAGAGTATCCTACCTGGCTTGAGAGTCATAGAGATCATTGCTCATTTAAACACTGAGGTAAGCTCCAATACTGTATTTCCTTCAGCTGTGTTGGATGACACCAATAAAGAAGGGGAGGAGAATGGAGTCAGAGTTGAAGAAGAGAAGGCAGAGGAATGAAGTGAAGAGAAAATCTCCTAGTGGGGAAGACAGAAGTGAGCTTGAAAAGAATTTATATTAGAAAGAGAAGGGCTACTTATCTGGAAAATGAAGCAGCGAGGGTGAGAACTGAGAGGGGGGAAGTGAGAGGGCAGGAGGGTTCAGGAGAGGAACCAAGGGAAGGAGAGGAGAATGAGGACCTCGAGGGAAAGGAGGTCCCAGGAGAGGAGGGCTCTAGAAAAGGAAAGGTGGATATTGAAGAGTTAGTGGAGAGACAGGTGGTGGGAAAATCTCTCGGTTTATTTTTTCTGGGTGGAAAGACAGTGGTTAGAAGGGAAATTGAGCTTTTCAAAAGGAGTAGGAGAGAAGAACAAAACAAGAAAAAAATTCTAGTGGAGAGGGGTGAGGCATGGGAGGAAGGAGAAGGGAGAGAAGATGATTTGCTGGAGGAAGAGTGAAGGGGTTTCCAATGAGAAAGGAGAGAATGGGTGATGGAGGTAGGAGATGGAAATGAGATTGATACCGCTTGGTTTGATTGGTGGCAGTTGTTGGCAAGTCTTTTTCAGTCTGGGTCCTGGTGATGCCTGAATTTTCAATAGCCAAGAAAGAAGCGTCCAGGGTCACACTTTGGGAGGTGCTGGGATTGCAATCTTGTAATTTGGTAGGTTGGTTTTGATCTGTATTGTTTTGTTTTGTTGTTGTTCTTCGCCGTTTCTAGGTATTGATTTAACACCTAATCAAGTTGTATTGTTCTTTTCCTTTTAATGATATTCTTTTACTCATAAAAAACTACCAGAAGATGAAGAATCACTTCTTGATTGGATTTACAGCAAGATACAGGTGGAGTATAAAGCCTTTTGGGTGTGCTGGAACGGACCCATCAGAATTAGGTCTGTTAGCTTTGGACTTGCTGGGCCCTTCTCATCCTTCCCTTGCTTTTAGAGGCTTGATAATGCATTCTCTTTGTTGGCTTCAATACTTTTTTTCCCATTTCTTGATCCAAAAGGTAAATTTGTTTTAACTGCTTTTGTTCTCTTAGCATCAATAAATAAGTAATTTAGCATGTTCACCTGAAATAAGGTTTCAAACTCCAGGCGGACCATATCAGTATTCTCTTTACCACGCCATCTCTTTGGCATATAGTGTGTATATTGGACTACCAAAGACATTGCCCCTTCAGGGTCAAACACCTGAAGTTCATCGGTTACTGCAGCTCGGCTAATAGCTGTTACAGTTCCAAAGACAGCAGCATACCAGAACAAGTTGCGACCAAATATCTGCATGTTTCAGTAAAGATGACTCAAGATAAAGAAGAAAGAAACACTTAAACTTTAGTGACAACTCATAATATACAAAAAGTAAAAGATTATTACATGTCCTTCTAATAGAGATTCCTCCAGGAATGCAATGATGATCAGAATAGCAGCGAAGCCACCAGAGACAAAAGAGATGAACTTGGCAACAATAGCAACAATAGGTGATGGAAACTGCTTTAGATACTGAGCTGCATGTGTTACACTACTATTGATACGGTGTTTGAACAAATGGTCGACCTGAATTTGAAGATGAAAAATATATAAGTACAAGTCAAAATCAATATTTGAAAAGGAAATATAAGGTATATTACTGAAAAAGAAAGCAACATCATTGAAGACTATAAATTTAATTTTCTACCAGTTATTATATTTCATATATGAAACTAGAACATCCAAAGAATTGAAGCCACTTATCAAAATAAAACAAACCATGTCTGACTCAAAAGTATATCATTTTCAAAAATGGTTTTTGATATTTAATAAATCATGGCAAAGAGAGGAGAAATCCCCCCCACAGGATTACATCCTCGTTACATGGTTATTATTGAACTGGCCTCCCCATTGTATTGGGGCAAAACTTGGAACTTCTTTTTCTTTTTTTTTTTTTTTGTATATACTCCACTGTTTATATTCTCTCCATTTTTCGTTCCCTTTCTTTGGTGGATTGAACCAGTGTGGAATCTGAATCAAGTCAGATTCCAATCCCTAAGCAAAATAGCACAGTAGCAGATCTATTTTTGCTTTTCTCTGAAAGCACTGAGGCTCAAGATCAAACAGCAAGAACTTCCAATTCGTGTCAGCATTCTTTGCCTTGCTTATATCTTGGCATTCATCACTAGAATGCTTAGTGTTCTTCATTATGTGAGCATGATCCATGAGTTGATCCTTATTTCAATTACTGAACTACAATTTTCTTGATGGAGAAGGGAGTCTATGAGTTCTGGAACTGGTTTGACTTTGAGAGTTGGTATCCCATTAGGTTAGATCATCAGAGGGACTCTCTACCAAGGTCTCATGGTTACTTTCAACCATTTTGGATTGGATGGGGTCCAGTCCGATCCATATGCATTAAAATGAATTGGATTGGGCCTCTGTCCATTAGATTTGGGTTGGATCAGATTTGGGCTGTTCATCAGTGGACACATATTGGATTGGGTCGGGTTGGACAAACCTGGTCCATTGACACCCTTAAGATAACACTATCTAAACAGTCTATGATTTACTGGTAATTAAATAGGGTTAATGCATGTGGGGAAAGGATTTCTTTTCTTTTTCTTTTTGTAGTGATAAGTAATCAGATTTTTATCATTGAGTAATAGGGAATATTCATTACCATGGAGATGCTCAAACTGGCAATGAAGTCCTGGAAAAGTATAAAATAGCATTTAAATTAAAAACAAAAGCCCTATTTTGAGGCCATTAAACTCTTTCAATGTCCATGCTCAGTCCATAAAATCTATTATTCTACAAGCATCTGCTAAAAGATGCATAAAAAGCCATTCACTATTTCATGCCCTGTGAATATTCTGGAGTTCCAAAAACTCCAATTGACCACATGGGGGATCATATCGCTTAGAATGATCTCTTAATGCACTGAAACTAATGGTGAAGGGAGAATTGCAAAGCTCAACTGATGAGGTACAAGATCAGGGTATACAAAAAGGAGAGCAAAAGAACTTCCAAAGGTCAAACAAGTCCTGGTAGAAGAGAAAATGATAATCCACACCAAAGTAAATTTAGACATGATACATCTATTTGGAACCTTAATACTCCATTGATCCGGGTGATCGATCATTAGGCCCTTACCAACAAAAAAAGTGCTACATGAAGACTTGAACTCTAGGATGAAGCTAACAACCCAGGACATGATAATTGACAAGGAGAAATGTCTAGCAATCAAAACATCCTCTATTGAGCATCAACAGGACAAACATAACATTGCAAGAGGCGTATGGCTAATAAGGCACAATACTAATAGAAAATGTCAGTCCCCCTGTGTGTGCAAAAAAATACAAAGCAGAAACCATATACTATAGAAATGAAGTATACCTTCTAGTTTGTTAAACTGAATAATGAGAAAGATCCTGCTACATAATGCATTGCAGGACAGATTCATAACTTAATAGTGCAAACATAATGACCATGGACTTCTGTTCTAACCATAAACCACATGTTTTATTTTCCCTTCACATTGAACCTAAGGCTGTGTTTGGTTGCAATGCAAATAAATTTGCACTGATGCAAAACCATGGTAGTGCAAACGATTTGAGTGTAAATTCAGACCTATTTTTGTTTCAAATTTTAGCTTATTTTGTTTGATTGCAGTAAAAATGAAGTAAATTAAGACATGAAGCAGAACAAAGTAAAATCCAAAACAAAATTAAACAAGAATTTGCATTTTTTACATTTGCACTCCCATGCATTTGTACTAGTGCAAATAAATGTGCACTGCAACCAAACACAGCCTAAGTTGTTTTAGCCTCCCCTTGCTGTTTTTATAACCCTCAAAGCCTCAACTTGCAGTAGGTCATTCCTTCTTACAGGTTCAATAGGTGATCTCCTGTTCACATGAAAACCATCTGTCTACTTCTCTCATTTCATTCTCCATTAGTTTTATAGTTTTTTTTTACAAGTAAAGATAAATTTATTAATTCATAGAATCAGGCTGATACAAGCATCCCTTGGAGAGGTGCGAGCTGCGACCTCTCTTAACAAAGTAGTTTTATAGGTTCTATACCTATAATATATCTCACTATCCTTATCTTTTCTGCAACCATTTTTATGGATGTGTTACTTCTTGATTGCCTGGCAATACAACATTACAAGCTTGCCCTTTTAGTCTGATTGGTATTCCTGATAACATAACACTAAAATGCACCTCTCCACTTCATCAAAGTCAATCTAATTCTAGGGGCAACATCCTCAATCTCTCCATCCTATGTATTACTGTACCAAGGAAAAAGAAATGCTTTCAGGTATCTTCATTTATACTCTTGTTATTACTCAATTTGCATTGCAGATATTTCATCCAAGTTCCACTTACCTAGCCTTTTGATTCGAAAGCATTCCTCATGTGCAATACAGATTGAAAGGCATGCCTTTTAAAGGAAACAACTAATGTTTCATAAGGCATGCCCTTATGTAACAAGTGTTCTCTTTGCCGTGCCATCAAGTGCCAACCACCGTGCCTACAGCCGCCACTCCAGTGTCCAAGTGTGTGTCATGGGTGGGCTATGCATGTACTTTTGTATGGGGGATTGCCAATGGCATTATTGTAATACTGTAGTATGCTTTTTCACCTTTTTGATGTTTCTTATTGTCACTCCCCCAAAAGCTTAACGTACTCTTTGAGGGAGGTAGGTAGTCGAGTGAGCTCATAAGCGTGTAAAGGTTAAGCATGAGATGCCCTCGACACTGTACTGTGTGCTTGTGCTTACCACTGATTAATGCAATACAAGTTGCCTTTTGTCTAATTTGTGTGCCTTCTTGTTGCCTTTTGTATGTTGTTGCTTGCATTTGTAGGCTTTCTCGACCCCATCGAGCGCCGCACGGGGCCTCGTCGATTAGCCCCATGACAGTTGGTATCAGAGCAGGTTGCTCCTCAACGCTCGTGACCCTTGCATAGCAACACTAGTGGTGGCGCAATGAAGCACAACAAGGAACTCACCGACGAGATTAGGCATGGCCTTGCCCATGCGAGGGAAACTGATGAGTTTCTAGGCGATGAAGCCGCTGCAGAGAAGGCCCCGAAGGGTCGCACATCCAAGACAAGCAAGCCTGACAAGTCAGTTGACACGCTTGCTGCCTTCGACACACGCATCCTTCGCTGTGAAGTGACTGTTGGGGAGATGTGTGACCGAGTAGAAGAAATCCACTTGAATGTGGAAACAGTTGAGAGCTCCATGGTGGAGCTAGAAGCCCGTTTAAATGGCATTATGAACGAGGTCCAAGACGTCCTGAATAGAACCCTCAAGGAAGTCCTTGGAACAAAATCCCGACAAGAAGGGAGCTCATCTCGATCCGACATCCAAGACCAGGTGGATGAGATGAGAGCTGAATAGGTGGCCATGAAAGTAGCCATGGCCTCTCCTTCCGACCTCCAGACTCAATTGGATGAACTAAGAGGAGACATGACGCTCCTCAAGAGATTAGTGGCCAGCACTCCAAGCCCCTCCACAACACTGGCCCCTGCTCGTGTGAAGATTCGGGAGCCCACACCTTATGCCAACTCCCGAGATGCTAGAGAACTTGACAACTTCTTGTGGCAAATGGAACAATATTTCCATGCCGCTGGCATTGATGATGACCTAACGCAAATTCGTACAGTGATCATGTATTTGACTGACATTGCTATGCTATGGTGGCACAAACAATGCCAAGACATTGAATGGGGTACGTGCACCATTGAGACATGGGCTGATTTCAAGCGAGAGCTAAAGCGGCAATTCTACCCAGAGAACGTGGAGTACCTGGCGCGGAAGAAGTTGAAAGCACTCAAGCATGGGGACTCACTTCACAATTATGTTAAAGAGTTTTCAGCCCTTACCTTGGAGATCACGGACATGTCCGACAAGGATCTACTGTTCAACTTCATGGACGGACTAAAGCCATGGGCCGAACTAGAACTTCAACGCCGCAACATACAGGACCTCGCCACGGCAATGGCAGTGGCGGAGCAACTCAATGAGACCAGCTTGTCAGATGAAGAAGCCCCTAAGCCAGAAAGCCCGTGTTCCCCTAATTTGAGTGGGGGAGCAAGTCGCTCACGCCCTTCGTACGACAACTCCAGCTTCAACAAGCCAGCAAGACAAGACTATGGGAAGAAGCCACAAGGAGAGCAAGGCCCTCAACACCATTACAAGCCCAGAACCGCTGGGTCCCCAATTTCTTGCTTCCTTTGTGGGGGAAATCACTTGATTCGCAACTGCCCAACCAAGAAGAAGATCAATGCCCTTGTCGCCAAGCTCAGTGATGACGAGCAAAGTGATGAGGAAAAGTCAGTGCAGGCACCAAGAGTGGGCGCCCTTCAACTCTTCAACGCCATGGTGAAGAAAGAGGCCAATCATGGAAGGCCAAAGAAAGCCCAAAGGGGGCTGAAGTATGTAAACATCCTCCTCGGCGGGAAGCCGACTCAAGCCCTTGTTGATACAGGGGCCTCCCACAACTTCATTTCAGTTGCCGAGGCCAAGCAACTCAATTTGAACACTGTGAAAGAGACAGGGTGGATCAAGGTCGTGAACTCCGGGGCAAAGGCGATTGAAGGCATGGCTCGTGGGGTTGACCTCCAAGTTGGGCCGTGGACAAGCAAGATTAATCTTTCAGTGGTACCCCTTGATGACTTCCGAGTTGTCTTGGGAATGGACTTCATGAAACAAGCAGAAGCAGCACTCCTGCCTCACATCAACTCTCTGTGCATCTTGGACGAGTGCTCCCCTTGCATGGTACTAGTTACGACTTCTACTAGGGTTCATGGGAAGCAAGTTTCTGCACTACAACTTTTTCACAAAGAAGCCTTGTTCAACGCCAACATGAAGGAAGCAGAGAAGTTCCCCACTCCACTAGCTAAAGAAGCCGCCCCTCAAGCTAACAACTACAACAACAGCAGGAAGCAGCAGGCCATCCAGCTGTCTACACCTCTCCAGCAACAGAGTTCGTGCGCGTTGACAACCGTCAAGCAAAGCAGAAGACCCAAGGCCGTGTCCAAGTTCGCCCCCACCTACTACCACAACCACAAGGGAAAGCGAGTGCCATCCAAGCAGCCTAGGGACCACTTTCGCACCATCCCTCAGACTGAATCACGTAGTAGCCTTGTGAGTCACCCTTGGGGAAAAATCAATGGGAACCAACACCCTAACAATCCAAAATACCATTTTGACCCAGCCTTGGCCACCAACTTTCCTACCCCCATCAGGAACAAGTCAAAATCCTACCTTGAAGCAGCCAAGCAGGGACTTAACTTAGGAACTAGCCATAGGTTTTCCCACCATCAAGAACATCCACTAGCAATCTACCCAACCTACTATCTGGGCCTTGGAAGAAACCCGATTCGTGGAGCAGTCGAAGAACCTTCCTTCACCAACAACAAGTTCAAGCCTCAAGCAGAAGCTAGTCTTCGAGGACGAAGACTGAATTGAGTGGGGGAGACTGTAACAAGTGTTCTCTTCGCCACGCCATCAAGTGCCAACCACCGTGCCTATAGCCGCCACTCCAGCGTCCAAGTGTGTGTCATGGGTGGGCTATGCATGTACTTTTGTATGGGGGATTGCCAATGGCATTATTGTAATACTGTAGTATGCTTTTTCACCTTTTTGATGTTTCTTATTGTCACTCCCCCAAAAGCTTAACGTACTCTTTGAGGGGAGGTAGGTAGTCGAGTGAGCTCATAAGCATGTAAAGGTTAAGCACGAGATCCCCTCGACACTGTACTGTGTGCTTGTGCTTACCACTGATTAATGCAATACAAGTTGCCTTTTGTCTAATTTGTGTGCCTTCTTGTTGCCTTTTGTGTGTTGTTGCTTGCATTTGTAGGCTTTCTCGACCCCATCGAGCGCCGCACGAGGCCTCATCGATTAGCCCCGTGACACTTAGACACTTCTAGGCACATGCATGTGCATATTAAGGCATGCACCCTGCCTGAAGCTAGGCGCAGTCCCTTTCAGAAGGTTTGTGCCTTTTTTTATATGCCTTCTTAGTTTTTTTTGGGTAGATTCTCATTTGTTTTACACCTTTGTGATAGTTTATCAACTTCTAAATTACTTTTTATTGTTCTTTGTACACTAGTAATAGTCTATTAACTTTTGAAGTAAACAAAAACAAAGACTTTCAAATACCAGTAGCCTTAGTTCTTGCACTTAGGATCTCAAGTAGCAAAATTTCCACCCAAAAAGCAACAACACAACTAATCTCTGATCCTAATCCTAAAATAGAATAAGTTGAGATCAAAATCACAAAACCAACCCTTTTATACATACTAGCCAAAACTCAGGTTGGGGGCACCGCCCCAAACCCCAGCATGGACTTGTTTGAGTTCGCCTAGAGGGTCCTTTACAGAGGTGGAGAGCCAAACTCCTAGGATCAGGAGTGTAGGATTTTTAACATCACACCAGCTACTTGAAGTAATGCAACTAAGAGATAAATAAATAGATTGAAAGCTTCATATGCTTGAATTATTTAGTGCTTTCTTACCACATGGAAAAAAAAAGAAAAGATATTTGAATGCTTGAAGCACTTTGGTACAATCCTTGTATATTTTTTTTTTATCAATAACATCAACTTCATTAAATTAAGAGAAGAGAGGGAAAAGAATACAAAGGGAGATAAAATAACTTAGCTCCCCAAAAACATACAATCCTTGTATATTTGCTTTCAATTCCACATTTTCACCTTGAATATATATATTTTTTATGTTGTGCTTATGTATTTTGATTTGAGCCAATAGGCTTTTTAAAATTCAAGTTTGAATTTTTATGTATTACTGTATTTTTTTAATTAGCACCTTGCTTCGAAGATGTGTCCTCACCTTGTGCCTTGTGCCCCAAGCACTAGAAGTAGAAGGCCCTTGTGCTTTTAAAATACGGGAGATAAAAATAAGACAACTGATACCTTGTTAGTTTCACCAGGATGATCTGATACATGAACCTTCAAACAAGTATTCTAGGCTACTCAAGTGGATATAAATTGCTTTTTGATTGCTTTGAAAAAGAAAACTTTCCAATAAGAAAAGATTCTTATTGCACCTGCACTAACAAGATAATTTTCTAATATTCATTACAAGGCTCTGAAATTTTGATTTCAGTGTCAACTTCAAACCTGTTTGAAATGAAAATATGGCAGTTTATTAAATCAAAAGGAACATTGAAACTTCCTTGAAATTTCAACCTTGCCTATTACAAGGTTAAAGAGGATAGATAAGACCAAAGATTACCTGATAACAGGGGGGGAAGGTGCTCAGCACTTAAAAAAATGAAATTATTAATACCTCATTAAATTCTCTAAAGATCCACTTTGAGAGATTTGACCACCTTCGAGATGATGCAGTGCTTGGATGGTTATAAAACTGTTCAGCATGCCTCAAGAAGAGATAAACCAACATAAATATGACCAGAAATGGAGAAAGTAGAAGCATCCCAAGCCCAACTGCCATAAGCCTCTTCTTTAATGAGGAAGGGTTTGAAATAAAGTCTCTTCTAATGCAAAAGTTTCTGCAGAAATGGTATATATCCAGATTAGCACATGATATATCAGACACTTGCAAACAATTTGACATCATCAAAGACAGGTTCGCCTAACAGAAGGTGCCAAATATGAAGAAAGAACAATGAGGCCAAGCACCTAAGCATCTAGGGACAAACAGGTGATCATAAACCATTTGCTAAATGATCGTTTAGTTTTAGTCTTTCATTGAAGTTTCTGTTGCAATAACATTAGACTGCTTCTGGAAATTGAAGACAAATAATCTGAGCTTATGTATAAAGAAAACAGTTGTTTGTGCAATTACTAATTTTAATGTGGAAGATGGTTCTAGTGTGAGGTTTTGGGAGGATGAGTGGTGTGGAATTGGGAGGCATGTGATGTCTGCCCAAGACTTTATAGGCAGAGTTCAAACTTCAAAGAATATTATGATGAATGCATGTTTTGATTCTTTTTATTTGAAAAGGTAAAGTATTCCTTGTATTATATTGAAGAAAACAACCAGAATATATAAAATCTTCAGACCCCTATACATTGAGTGATTGAACAAAGAGTCCCACACCTCATGCGAAAACAAGTTCTCTATGGAGCAAACAGAGTATCCTTGTTGAACTACTCCTTCACAAACAGCCAAGAGTGAATAATAGTCATCACTTTCCTTGACACCTCCTCTGGCATTGCTACTTTATTGTCAAAAATTCCACTATTTCTTTCCTTCAAAAGAAACCAGCATAAAGAAGACAGAATTGAACTCTGACTAAATTTCCTTTCTTGGTTAAGCCATTGATGTGCAACTCAGCCACTCTCTCCTTGATTTTTTGAGGAAAGAACTACTTGATGTTAAACAATTGCAGAAAATGAGTGCACAAACATGCGCTGAGAGGACAGTGAATGAATAGATGATCTGCCCTCCAGATCATATGGGAAAAAGTACAGGAAGATATGGGAAGGACCATACCTATTCCTTTTAACACATCTCTAGTTGGACATTTTCCCAGTACTGCAATCCACATCAGGAAAGCAACCATTGATGGGATTGGAGTCTCCAACTTCTTTTGTCAGGAAAGGAACTCTACTAGCAAGCTTAAATTGCCTAAAGAAGAATTTCACTGTAAAAATTCCTGATTGTTCCCATATCCAAATCCAAACATTGCAACCTCCAATTACTGGCAAGTGATCCTACATTTTGCAATGAGTCATCAAAAAGAGGAAAAGAACAAGGGTGGAGTGGCTGTTTTACTTCATGTAAGAGAGAGAATAGGAAAAAAAGAAATCTCTTTATACTTCTATTTTCTCTTTCTTATTCTCTTTTCTAAACCCTTGAATCTTTTAAATTTGACTAGTAAAACTTAAGAAAAAAGTATTAATGATATAATATATAGATATAGTAGAATGTATTAACGTTTAACGCACATATTAGTAACATGTAGCAATATGAATGATATTATGATAAGCTGCCAGCCTTGTCATTTTTGACACCTAGGTGACACCTTAACAACTATGTAAATAATAGTTTTTCTTTTTTTTTTGAGAAAAAGGTGCATTATGTGTTGTATTAAATCACCTGTACCAGCAACCAAGAAAGAAAAGCACCCAACACTTTCTTATTAACTCCTGTGTTGAGATTCCCTTGTCATTGAAGACCCTTAGGTTTATCTCCTTCCATACACACCATGGCACAGCTGCTGGAAAACAATACTTGCTTTCTTGTTCTGATTTTAAGGGTCATAAATCATACTTTACCCTCTTTCCTTTAACATACTAGTTTCTTTAAGACATGTTCACAATATGATTTTTTTTTCTAGGGGAGATGTAAAAACATTATCTAGAACAAGATATATGTAAAACAAATATACCTGTCAAACATGCTCTGCAGTATGCACCAGTTTAAGGTCCATTCAAGAGTTTTAGTTAGTATTAAATGATTTTTCCTTCCATTTTTTCCAGAGTTGACAGCAGGACCAGCACCTGGGAACCACTGAGAGATTGGAAAAGCAAGAACACCTTTGTTAAGCATTCCAATCAAGTAATTCTCCTTCCGCATTATTCGCATTACCACATCATGCGCAGAGAGATCCTTAACCACACAAAGTTGCTGTGACCTCTGTATCTGAACAACCTTTTCAAGAATTGATGCCCATGACATTGTTTGAACTTCACGGTCTGAAACATGGAGACTGCAGAAAACAGGAAGTTCATAAAGTTATACTCCCCTAATGATCTTGTTTCCTAATAATTTTTCTTATCGATCAAAAAAATAAATAAATAGGATTTAGTTACCTAGCTTCATTACAACAATTAAGGCCAACTAGAAATCAGATTGTGTTAAACTTACCTATTATGGTAGAAGTTCCTGATCTCTAATGTGTCCTTCAATTGTGCAAAGAACCTCAAGAAACAGAAGATCCAATAGACAGAAAATATACCCAGATACCCAACAATGATACCCTTTGAAAGTGTGAAGGGAGTTAATGGGTGTGGGTGAAGAGCCTCCTTAGCCAGATCACAGGGCTTCATTCCTGATTCCACTGCATCCAATCCACACTTTGCCTTGCGCAGTCCGTCCCAATCAACAAATAATAGGAAAAATCCGGAGAAACATATGGTGAACCCAAGGCTTAAGAGTTCAACAATCCACTTAATGATTATGCACCACAGTCCCTTTTCACAATAGTAGTTATATAGCCTTTCAAAGAAAAGGTCCAAATCAGTAATAGGTTCTACCTTCAAACCCTCACCATTGAGTAGCCCAGAAGGGCTCTCACTACCAGAACTTGGTAGCCTTCTGTAGTCTGACAGTTCAATCTCAGGAGGTACATCATTTAGCAGTTCTTTGGTTAATGATGATTCCCCATTCCATTTCCACTTGAATATATTAGGAGCATTTGCACCCTTCTGTCCACTGGACATCATTCACAAGCACTCAGACCAAGAAAATATGGCCAGTCCATTCCCCAAACTGTTTGCTTGAATCATTGATATATGGAGCTGTAAAAAGAAGGCAAAATATCACCATTTTTTATCAATAATATTCACCATTATGTTATATAAAGATGTTTCTAGGAAAGAAAAGTAAGGAACCTATATTCAAGTATCATCATCCAAAACTCATCCCAACTATATGGGGTGGGCTACACGAATCCTGTTTTTCAATTCCATTCTGTTAAAGCTGTATCCAGTATGCTCACAAAAATATATGCATAAGATATGATATATGGATACCTGTACAAGGGTGTTGTATTGTGTTGGATACTTCAATTTCTAGTGTAAATTTTGTATCCAATACAGTATCAAGCCATGTCCTTTCCATATCCAGGTAACATAGTGGATAAGGCCATCAGAGATTACAGTTTGCAAAATACATTGATAAATGTTTAAAGTAACAAGACCAAGTATATTATGTGAATTAAAATAATCACATGAATATTGAAAGTATGTAAGATAGCACTTTGCATAGAGAGAGTGAGATAAAGAATAAACAATCAGATTTAGGTAAAATACAACAAATCACAGATAGTTAACTATATGGGTCTGAACAGGGCCAAACAAAGAGATAACAACATGTATACTCTTAAGAACCAATGAGATGGAACTGGAGAGAACAGGAAATTAATGTTTACTTTACTAATACATGAAGAAAAACTTTACATTTTTATAAATGACACTTGTCATATCTCACAAGTTCTTGTAGAATCCTAGGAATGCTTAACAAAGCCTTGTCCCAACTATAAACATAAAAAAAAATCTCATATGGGTATTTTCCTGGAAGACTTCCCAATCTCAAGACTTCAGCATAATTCCCAAATACCACCTGAATGTTACTACTTTGAGTAGCTATGATTATTCACTAGCATTCCAATCCAATCAATTGCAAAATGTCTTCACTCCATGCATCCTGTGATTCAACGGTGGAATGACTGAAAGAGGATACGTCACCTCTTTATCTCTTGTCCTTTTGCATCCTAGGACTAAATCACTTTTGGATTTACTTGGTCTTCGCCTTTAGATATATCCTCGGTTTGTTCTCACCTCATGTAACCTACTTTCTTCCTGTGAAACCATTCTTACAATTCCTTGCATTTTCAAACTGTTCTTCTCCTTACCCCCCCCCCCCACACAAAAAAAAAAAAAGAAACAAAAAAAAAAAACAGCTCTTCTCATATGACAATTTAGCGTACAGCCTTGAAAGCCTATGACCTTGTTAGGTCGCATTAATATAGCTATATTACCATATTCAGTGACCATTACAACCTGTGTAAAGTTGCAAACTTCTCTTTCATCTTGAACAGACACCAGCCATCATGTTTCCTGATCTTCTTCCACTAAAATTACTTGGAAGCCTACTTTTTTGCACTGCAGTATTCAATCCACCATTTCCGTTTTACTGGTCTATGCCAATGACAATTTACTAACTGCTACCAGCACACAGTTTTGGCTATTTAGCCAATTCAGGTAAAGGAGCTCCTTTTCTTGAGTTGTTTAATTTTGGCCCTAAGGTTGAAGTGCTCATAAGGCAATCTTACAAGAAAAGTTTAAATGTTACAAAGGGGTATTACAGCTAGGCTTCTTCCTAGAGCCATGTCGAAAGTGGTATTCTCAGCAATTTATGAGTAAAAATACAGTTAAGATTTCGTGTAGAGTGTTCAACAGGGTTGAATGGAGCTGTTACACTTAAGTTTATTCGTTGTACACATATTAATACTCTAGCTGGACTTTTGAAAAAGAAAAAGGAAATCCAATTTCAACATTAATAACAAGTAAAGATTTTTTGTAAGCTAACCATTTAAATGGCAGGTTTTCAAACTGCAGTAATTCAGATTTGTCGCAGAAGTTCCACATGCAGCCAGAACCTCTGTACATAACACCATCCATTTAACCAATTTTAGAACCCAGAAACCAACATAAAAAATAGGAGCTTGCCTGGTAGAAATTCATCAATCAAAGGACCACGATACAGAAAACTAAACAGCTAATTTTTATTATTCCATCATACATTTACTGAAAACTGTAAGGCCCTAGTTGTAAAATTCTACAATAACATCGAGAAGTACATGAAAGAAAAGATTGGAGAAAATGAAGCAACGGAATTTCATTGTTCAGCCATTCTTCAATTTAAGGCGACAAGATACTTTGCTTTCATCGCTTTAAGGACTTAACAATTGCATACGAATTACTAATTTGCAATTCCTAAAAACTCAAAAGCACAGAGATGGAAAGAAAAGAGCTGGTTTCAGCAGCTAAAAGACAATCCCAGTATCCAATTCGAAGAACGAGCAATGAAGAAACCAGAAAAATATCAACAAAAAGGAAAAAGAAAAAGAAACGGGCAAACATTAACGAAAGGAAAAACCCAAAAAGAAAGAAAAAAAGAATTGGACGATTCGCGTAAAGTACAGAAATACGAACCAAGAAAGCAAAATTACCTGCGACCCAGCAAACAGTTCCAGCAATTAAGCGATCAAACCGTCGGAAACAATCGCAAAAGAACTGATTTGGGGCGACTTTCGACAGAGAAAGGCGTTCAGAAAAAAAGAGTTTAAACAAAAGAAATAGTGATTAAACCGAATAATAACACAAGAGAGTTGAGAAAAAAGACGGGATTTTTCGGTGGAAGGTAGACGAGGGGTCAGAAATAAAAGTGGTTTATTCGGTAATCGAATCAACAGAGATTGAAGAAAGAACTAAGTAAAAGAAAAAAAAAAGGTGGAAGGGAGAGAAGTTTTCTGCAATAATTTATATATTTTAACCGTGGAGGCGTTTCAGCTCCTATCAGTCGTACAAGGAGACGTGAAGATGGGAGTCACACCTTACCTCTCTTCCTAGTTCCTTACTTCCTCCTCAGTGAACGAAGCTACAAAAATGAATAATAGTAAAGATGAGCCCAGTGGGCCTTTTGGGCCCACTCCCATATTTTTGGGGATTGGCCCATGAATGGGCTGTTAATTACCGTTTAGCACTACTTGGGCCCGGGCCATCACAAATCCTCACCGGGAACTTGCAAGCTAAGAATGAGAGAAGATTCACTTCACTGACTCAAACACACTCGTGGGCCCACATGAAGTTCGGGCTGGATAGGCTATGGCCTTGGAAGTAGGGCTGGAAGCCGGACTGGGTTAGGTCGGGTTGAGGCCGACCCTAAGATCTAAACCTCCAATCCTAATCTTAACCCAACCCAATCCTAACCTTAATCCTAATTAAATTCCTTTAAACCTAACACAATCCGAAGTCAATTTTGTGTTGGGTTGGGTTCGGGTTAGGCCTAATCCAACTTTCCTCTTGTCTCTTAAAATCTCATATAATTTATTGATTTTAGACCTTAACTCAACTTTCAGTATATATATTAATCATATGTTTCATTAGTATTTGTTTGTTGATTTTTTTTTTGTTCTTTTGATACAAAATTCAGAAAAACAAGTGTTAGAAATGACTATAGTTTATTATGAATTATGATTTACGATAAATCTTTTATGGGCGACAAACAACAGAGGGGAGATGAAGAGTAAAGTTTTCAAAAAACATAAAATGATGTTATTAAGGTTTTAGTCTTTCTGATTAGGATCAAGTGAAATGATTATCTTAAAAAAAATATATGATACTATGTGGCAGGGCCTATACAAATATCATACATTTAATCAAATTAGTGTGTGTTATATATTATATATAACATATATTTATATATGACATAGAATCATGTTTGGGTTGGATCAGGTTGCCTAAAGGATCAACCCTAACCAAACCCAAAATAAAATCGGATTAATGAATTTCAACCCTAATCTTAACCTGAACATCAACCTGACCCAACCCAACCCAACCCAACTTTTTTGGGTTGAGTTAGGGTTGGGTTCAGGCCAACCCGGCCCAAATTATAGCCTTACTTGGAAGTTCGAACCCAGCAAGCCCAGCCCAAAGTCAATTTACTAATGTGCCGCCGAGCCAACTGACTGCGGCGGCAAGTCCAAGCAGATATCAGACAAAAAGTATCTACAAATACGATAACCATCTATTTATGGGCCAGTTGAGAATTTACTATGTACCCTCATGATTATGACTAGTTTTTTCTATAAAAAAATAAATAAATAAAAAAAAAGGTCCACATTCTACAAGCTCTTGTTCGTAACAAAAGGTTTCTTGTATCGGTCCCGCGTTAGAGGGAAATTTCCTATCTGAACGTTTTAGGCGTAGAGAAGTACAACCTCCATTTCCTTGTCTGTCTCCATTCAAATTCAACAATCAACACCCTCATCAGTCATCTCCCTCCATGCCTCCCTGCTAGCATTTCCCCTTCAGTTTCTGTGCTGAAGTCGTCTTTAATTCGTGGAAGCAATACCAAGTTGCAACTTCAGTGTTTTTTTTTGGGTAAATTATAAAGACCTCCTATATTTTGTTTTGCGACAATGACCCCCTCTGTACTATGACTGTGAGACAAAGACTCTCTTTCATTAGCCTTCCGTTGAATTTCACCATTACAATATATTTTAATCTCCATACTACCCTTGTAATAACTATTCGAACAATTAGAAGAAAAATACTGTTCCTCTTTCGGACCTCACGATATACGAACAACAGCTGTTCGCTCTATCCAATCGATTATCAACAAAACATCCCCTCTAGGTCTGAGAGGCTCCAAAACCAAAGTTCCAATCAAGTCAGGCCACCTTCTCGGAACATCCAACTACATTGTCAAAATCGGACTGGGCACACCAAAACAAGATTTATGGGTGAACATCGACATTGGAAGCAGCTTGAGTTGGGTCCGATGCCAACCCGCCTGAAT
Source organism: Nelumbo nucifera (assembly GCF_055504915.1). Lineage (NCBI taxonomy): Eukaryota > Viridiplantae > Streptophyta > Magnoliopsida > Proteales > Nelumbonaceae > Nelumbo > Nelumbo nucifera. The sequence continues at coordinate 13,464,850 of NC_142652.1, read as the reverse complement.
CAGTGCCCAACCCAGTTCCAAAATTATAGTTCAACCTCTTATTAGCAGCCCGAGAAGCAGAAGTAGGAAAGAGGTGCTGATCTTTGCTGCTGGCAGCCTCCTCCTTGACGTAAGTGGGAATCGGGATTCGGTCCGACTCAATTGCATCTACATCCTCGACCAAAAGCTCGTAGTGTTTATTCAGTTCAGCTACAATCTTACTTGGAAACATGGAAGCAATCTTCTCCCATCGGTCTTTTGAGTCATCAGCAGCCCAGTGCATTGCAATTGTAGTCTCGAACGCCTTCTCCTCCTCTTTGCTCCATCTTCCTACACTAGCCATGATCGTTCGTCTAGTACTATTCCAATCAAGCTCATTCTATACCAAACAATGACAGTGACAGATTAATTACAAGAATCCGGTTTCTTTCGCTAGCATGGCTATTTGGCTATGTTGAGACGCAAGGAGGGAAGAATGAAGGTGCGGAGGATAGAGAGATGGGTATCAATGGAGATAAAGTTTTTAAGGATGGATCAGTTATCATGTTCAAACAATACATATACTCTCTCTCATGACTCTTTTTTCACTTAGACATAGTAATCATGGAGTTCATGGAGTGTGTAAAGGGGTGATTGGTGAGGAGAAGACAAGAGCCAGAGAATCTTTTCAAAAATCTAACTACTGCATCATCAGATGAACTGTAACTTTGGAGCAGTTAGTACAGGGTTGGCATAGAAATCTTGTTTTGGTGTGCCAAATCCGATCTCATCTGTAAGGAATGGAAAACAGAAGAAATAGGAAAGAAGAAAAGGGAAGGGGAAGAAGAGAGATTGAGAGAGAGAAAGATGAAGGATTTCAATAGAAGTCCGTCACCACTGGTATTGTGAGGGTGAGGTCGGGAAAGATAAACAATGCTTTTCTTCCAATTGTCAGAATAATTATTATAAGGGTAATATGGAAATTAAAAAATATTGCAATGGCAAATTTCAACGGAAGGATAACAAAGAAGTATTTGTCTCACAGTCATAAGGGGGGTCTTTGTCGCAAAACAAAGTACAGGGGATCTTTGCCACAGAACCCATGGTAAGGGGGGTCTTTGTAATTTACCCCTTTTTTTTAAACTGTTTCGGGCATGTGGGATTAGATTCGGTCGGTCATTAGACTCGTTGCTTTGCTCTCTGCAGGAGAGAGGAGAGAGAAGCAAAATATTGTTAAATTATTGTCCCAGGACCCAGGGTATGAATGAAACGTTGCATCTCATTCAAGTTCCAACAAACATACGCTGCTGTCATCACTCTGGGGTCTGAACTGAACCCAAAAGCTTTGTAAACTACAATAGTTTTATAGTTGCACGATAAGAAGAAATAGTCAATTGCAGTTTACAACATGATTATCGTGTTCCGACTTCCAACTTGCTAAATACGTATACGAAAGGATTCAGTCGATGCCGTCAATACAAATCGGTGACGCAAAAATTTTACTAATGCTATGCTGTAATCCTGTTTGATAAATGTTCTCACTCATTTAAAAAGCATCCCGTTTGCCCCCAATAATTACCAAGTACTAATTGATAAATATGATCCAACTAAGTTGATGAGGAGGAGAGCATGGTTTGAATTTTGAAACACGAAATCTGACTAAAACAATTGATTGGACAATCTTACACCCGCTCAGACTGGATTTCAAATCAAAATCTGCCAAAATAGTAGAAAGTGCATCTTTAAATCCGCAAATTCATGCTCTGCAAACTGCAATATCTTATGGAGAGCCAAATTGTGGAACCAGAAAAGCTTGCGGAGTTGAGGTTTGAATCGCACAAGTACAAATTGGAGGATTTCAGAATCACGTCTATAAAAGTGTTATACTATATTAACACTTCATTTTTCCAGTGTAATACTATATTGGTCTGGAATACCTGAAAAGGGGTTTCGATCCAGACTTGTTGTTTTCAGATGTTTCTGTATGCTCTCCGTCGCTTGCTCATTACATTCGATAAGAGAGTTCCCCGGCCCCAAACGAGGCCTTCATCATATAACATAACAATTAAATGGCAATATCTATTCTCTTCATAACCATAACATTGTTTCTCAAGGGCGTACAACGGTAGAAGCTTTTTTAGGTTTTACTCAATCAAGTGAACAAAGAGTTCCGGTTTCTTACCCAATAATTTCTAAGATGAACTACAATGTTTATTTACCATTTTATTATCAATCTAACCATCGCCGTGGTCAAGTTCAATACTTAGCATTCTACATTTCTATCGAGCGCTCTGGAAATTTTCACAACATTGAAGGAGAGGGAGGTCTCTGATACCATCCCCATGGTTCATCTGATGTGTACTGTGTAACCTGCTTCACGGTCAAGTAGTTGTCCAACCCCCTGCAAAACAGACTCTTTCAGTATATACCGGTGGCGCTAACAGATGCATTTGACTTAAAATTTAGGATTCTCACCATTCTCCTAGTTCACGCCCAAAACCACTCCGTTTATTGCCTCCCCAGGGAGCCTGACAGAAGCAGGGCTGAGAGCAGTTCACCCAAACAACTCCTGCCTGAAAAGCCTGTGCACCAGAAATACAAAGGGTTGTTGAACATTTCTTTTTTATCCTTTAAAGTCTCTGAAAAGAGGTCAATACCATGCACAAGGGTGATTGGATCTACTTAAGAGTTTGGATGGAATTTTTTTTTCAACTTTGACTCAATTTCAGGTTTCATGGCTGTTATTTACTTGGCATGAATTTAATTATACCTTGGATACGCGCTCACACCTTTCCAGGTCATTTGAAATTACTGCTGCGCCCAGGCCATAACTGTAAAAAGGTCAATAGCACATCTCAATCAAATTCAAAAATCTCAAACCAAAGGTTAAAGTCAAAACAAGTTTGCAAAGAAATACTCAGATTAGCTCACCGGGAATCATTAGCTAATTCAATTGCTTCTTCTTCGGTACTAAATATTTTAGCACATAAAACAGGCCCAAAAACCTCTTCCCGCCAAATTTGCATAGATGTATTTACGTCTGTTATGATGGTTGGCTCGACAAAAAACCCCTTCTTCAGATGCTGTCGTTCATTTGTGAGATCATTCAGTCATACACCAATAAATCAGTAGTAAAAACAGTCCAGATACTACTAGGGCTGCAACATGGGCAGGCTCGAGTAGAGCATTTGCCAAAATTTGAATCCCAATGATGTGTAAATTCAAGTCAGGTACCTGACTGGCACGGTTGCACCCTTAGATACTACTAGCAGAATAATTTACCTGTGGGCGGCAACCTCCACATAGAACTGTTGCACCTTCATTCTTGGCTGTTTGAATAAACTTCTGAATCTTCTCATACTGATGTAAACAGAGAAAATTAGATGGTCTCATCTCATACCAGTTCCATTGAAAGACATTAAAACTCAAATAAAAGGACACAGTTATTCATTTCTCAAGTTGCAATATTTGTGTTCCCTTAGGCTCAGTTTGGAAGGAGTACAAATACAAATATGTATAGTACAGATAATACAATATAAAGTTTTGCACTCTACATATTTGTATTTGTACTCCTCCCAAACTGAGCTTTAAGCTCATAACAGGAAGAGCAGACAAAAGAGAGACTTCTTTTTTTACAAATCTGCATGCAGAAGTTGGGTAAAAAATTATCCTACAACAAACAAAATGAAGATTTCCACAGAAAAATGCTAGTAAAACTTGTTGGTTATGTGAATATTTATCCATCTTATGGATGCTTCACTAGAAATAAATTGCACCATCATCATACTACTAAAAGAAGTACAAGAATTATTGACATAGAAGAATTTTTCTATCATTATAGTAGGATATTTAATTTTTTTATCAATAATAAACCAATGGTCCACAACAGTCAGTAAAGTCAAAGAAGAATAGATTCCAGATCTTTGTCAATCATAAAAGATTTCTACAATTTGCAAGGTAGAAAAGTATGGGACAAGTAAAGTATTAATGAGAAAGCTTCCTTACCTGCCCTTCACTAACAACAGGGCCAAGTCTGCAGCCTTCTTCCAAGGGATCTGAAATCTTGATGTTTTTGGTCCATTTAACAAGTCTCTCAAGAAATGCCTTGGCAATGCTTTCCTGAAATTTTATACACAATATAACTACAAAAATATGATAAAAAAAGGACTTTTCCTGAAATTTTATATTATACAAAGGGACATCTCTCTTCATATAACCAGTATACATGGAATGTTTGGTGGAGTATATATAATATACCTCGACCCTTAAAGCCTTGATTAACATATCTATGCACAATCAATTCGGGGTACATGACAGTGTTTGTCTATTAACATATTTAATGGACATGGACATAAATCCTTGTTCTTCAAAAGTGCAACAAATGAAATCATCTAAATAATAATAATAATAATAATAATCAGCACTCCCTGCAGAGAACTTATGAAATCATCTAAAAACATCTATATTTAGGTTGGCAAACCATATGGTCAAATTTGGCTGCAGGAAAAAGCCTATCATAACAAGAAAAATGTGAAAAAACAAACAGACTCCTTGATTCATTGAGGGCACATAAAATGCAGAAAGCATGATAAAAGAGTAGAAGTAGCACCTATTTTTTGTAATGCATAAAAAGAAATCTTTCCAGTTTCCATTAAGGTACAAATAAGATAGGAACCATTTTTCAGAGAATTCATCTGGTTACCAATGTGTTTTAATCTCAAAAGAATAAAATATTAGGTGAAGTGGTAAGCAAACATTAATACAAAGAGCCTTAGCAAGGCTTCAGATCCATTACCTACCAATTTGTTCATTATCATAGATTTTGCGAGGGATAGACTGCAGAGCACAAATTAGAATTTCTCATGAGATCAAGGTTCAAAACTTTGTCACATATCTGCCTGTATCGGCCGATACGTATCGTACCGGAGCCTTCCTGATATGCCCCTACAGGGGTGTTTCGGGTCGGTGAGTGGTTCAGGGGGTAGACTGGCCCCTCTGAACCAGATTCAGGAAAAAAAAACAGTACAGATACAGGCCGATATGCCCTACCAGCATACCGCCCTGTATGATATTTTGAACTTTGCATGAGATGAACCAAGTTGGAAGACACCACCTGTTGCACTGGAACAAAGTGTGCTCCAAGAGAGGGCTTCACTTGGACCCTGATAGGCCATTCATATAACTTTTTCCAGAGATGTTTCTGATAAGACCCAGAAACTTGACACACAAATCTCAGACACACAGCAGAATTCACACAACTAGAACATCAACAAAGGAACTGGTATTCATTCAGAAGAAAAGAAGAACATTAACGGTTGGTCAGTTCTTCGAGAGACCGCCGGCTCTCCCAAGCATTCACTGAATTCTTTACTCAGCAAAAGTCTCCCTCCCCCATCCCCCAAAGCCCCTTCTTATACTCTTCTTACAGCATAACTGACTCCCTCAATAAATGCCCAGCTGGCCAAGTTATAAATGCCCACACTCTTCTTATTCCTAACTGACATAGCTATAAATGCCTCAAGACTCTCCTTATTCCCTCCAGCCATAATTGCCCCCATGTTCAATTATTTCCCCCCTTAGCCGAAAGCTGAGGAAGTCAAAAGTGGAAGGAAAGTGCTACAAGAGATGGAGGAAGTGGGATCACAAGTAGGAAGTCAAAAGTTGCATCATCAATTGGGAACTTAACCAACAGATGCCTAATAGCAAGACTTAATCAAGTGAATGTAAGCATCTCTTGAAGAATAGTCCTATTTGGTCTTTGGATACAGGGAACTCCCTGGTCAATTCTTCTTGTGTCTCTTGTAGGAATTGAAAGAGGAAATATCCCAAAAATTCATAGCCAACGAATCCTGTCTAAAGCTGCTTTCTTATAATGGATATCCTTGCTTGACAAAAACCTACAATAAGTCCTCCAAATATTTTGTTGCACTATGGATATCGTTCTACTTTCCAAGCATTTGGTTATTATTGGGTAATTTTACTGAAAGAAAAATGTATGATAGTAAGAAACTGTCCACTTGCCTAAAAGATAATAGGTAAACCAACAATAATTTGAAGCACTTTAGCAAATCCATGTTATTTATCAGTTTCTTCAATACCTAGCTTCCTTTGCAGACAAACTTGAGTAAATTGGGAGAGAATGTAGATTTACCAAAGACACGAAAAAATGCTTTTATGTGTAGTGTGGTTACCTAGTTTATATCTCATACTTACATGCAAAATAAGACGAGATGTGGCACTGCAGATTTGGCCATTTGTCCAAAAACAACCAAAAAGGGTCCACTCCACAGCTGCCCAGAATGATAGACAAAAAGTAAATATCTATACAAGGTTTTGCAGTAAAATTATGTGGTGGCAGGTCGGAGTGCCTAAAGGCTTAAAATAATAGATAAGAAGCTCCAACAATCAGTTTTCCCCATGCATGATAAGTTACAATCTTTTCCTCTGAAGAGGAATTTCAAATTAACGATTTCCCCACCCACAGGGAAAACTGTTAAAAAAGACTCCTCACTTGCTCGCAGGCACTAACCTTTCTCAATATCCACATCTTCAAAGACAATGATTGGACTTTTCCCACCAAGTTCCAATGTAATAGGCTGCCATGCCAACCAAATTATCAGCTTAAAAAATGAAAATAGATTTGGCAAGAATTATAACTAGAAAATAAGGCTTGAACATGCCTTAACAACTTGAGCAGCAGCAGTCATGATCTTGCTTCCCGTTGCACTGCTTCCAGTGAACGCAACCTGAAATATACCATGCATAACATACATGATATAGTGTATCAAGAGATACAACAATAATACAATAATCAGATTGAAAGAAACACTAATAAGATCAGATTCCACATTACTTCCTCAACATAAAAACAACCAAAAACACACTGGACCTTGTTTACATCAGGATGAGATGCCAAAGGAGCACCAGCTTCCACACCCAATCCAGTCACAATGTTTAGCACACCAGCAGGAAGGCCTACTTCTCTACATACTTCAGCCAACTCTAAACAAGTCCTGCAAATGAAAGCATAATAAAATACCATTTCAGGACAGGTAAATGAAAGGATTTTGTGTGTGTGTGTGTGAGAAAGAGAGAGAGAGAGAGTTACACAGATGCCAACTCAGATGGCTTTAATATAGCTGCACAACCAGCAGCAAGGGCAGGAGCAACCTTCCATGTAGCCATCAAAAGAGGATAGTTCCTTCAGTGAACAGGGGATAGAAGAGATTGTTAAAAGTCACCAAGTATTGAGCTCATTGATGCCAATAATGAGTAAAATGATAGTTCTTTATGTTAAGATCAAGAAAGAATTTAAAGAAATATGTAATAACTTGGGGACTAGAAGTTGTTCTAAAAGCATAAGTGTCCATTGTAGTTTGTAGATGTAGGAGTGCATATACATAAAGGCATAAAGCTAACTGCTTTATGCAAGCTTATAACTTAGAAAGAGGATGGGCTTTGTATGCTCGCAAAAAGCATTCCAGCATGTAGCATTCCATTTGTCAGCTATTGCCATCTAAATACATGAAATTTCTAATGCACAGTGCTAGCTTGTAAAGGCATTGTTTCATATGACAGGTTATCCATGGAAAGCTGTGAACTACAAAGACCAACAGAATCAGAGTAGCAGATGATGGTGGACCAAGTTCATGATCCATCATTCAAATCTTAACTTGGTGAGTCATAACAAGCGACTGCATACTTAAACATTTGATATCCATACTGTAATAGACAAGCTAATACACATCAATATCCTCAGAAACATCAAATAAGAAAATCCCACAGCCAAATCTATTGCAAGGTTACAAATACCCAAATCGATTACTTAATTGAAACACATAAAGGGGATGCAAGTGCCTAATACAAATCATTGTTTACATGTACCAAATAACCGTGAGTTTCCAAATAGATGACATTATATTATCATCATCAAAACAGGCTAGCCTCAAATCCTGTGTTGTAAAACTTATAAATAGAATTGAATACAGTTAATCTTTCTAAATGTTAAAGAAAATCCAAAAATATAGGGAAAGGAAAAAAAGAGATAAAAGGTAAAACATGGTAGTTAAATAAAAAATGAGAAAGAGAGAGAGGACTAATGATGATGAAGAGGAAGAAATCAGATACCAAGGAGTAATCAACCCAACAACACCAATGGGTTCCTTAAGAACATGACACTTAAATGCCTCCATAGGAAGAGAGACAGGAGCTTTTTGCTTTGTATCTAAAGCTTCTGCAAGTTCTGCATAATACTCAAAACATGAAGCAACATCATCCTGCATGACATGATAGAACAGATAAGATAACATGCATGGAATTCAAGGCATTTGACTTTCAAAAGACATCAGAAACAAATACCATGTCCCATGCTGCTTCATCCAGTGGCTTTCCACAATCAAGAGTTTCTAGCTTAGCTAGCTCATCCTTTCTGTCCTTTATCTGATTGCAATTGAAAAATTTGAAAATTCCATATCCAAAATATAGGAAAGAAAAGTAGTAAAGTACAATAATTTTTTAAGACTGTTCACTAAAGTGAAAAACTTAAGTCAGCGATAAACACTTGAAAACAAGGCAGCTTATTTACTTCACACTATATTATACCTTAATGAGGAATGCTTCTTTTTTTGGGTGTGTGTGTGCGCACGCGCATGCGCGTATGCGTGCATGTGTTAAGTTTTAAGACAACTTCTGCAGAGAACTGCAAGGAACTCTACCTAACTGGTTTCCTACAGTATAAACTGTGTCCCTAAAGAAAAAATGGATCACAGTTTGTATCCAAAACCATTTCAGGCTTTTGCAAACCTGATGTACACAACACTAGTTTTATTTAATGGTCACCCAGAAATTTGTTAAGGATGGAATACATGGTGTAATCTGGATGATAAGGGAAAAAAAAATATTGTAATCTACAGTTCTATACTACTGACACTAGTGAGCAGTAAATTAGAAAAAAAAAAACAATTTAAAGAACAAAGCATCACATTCCGTGTTTTTGAACCTTAGAATGATTTGTAGATTAAGGTGCTTATTGATAACAGCCAAAATGGCTGAACCGAATGGTTGAAACTGAAGCTTTGGTTGAGTACTGTAACTAGAAGGTTCTATTAATTAATTATTTTATCCACCGGATGACAAGGCAATGAGTCATTCAGTTTAGCCACTGCGGCACCTGATACTTCCGAGCTTTGGGACTATGAGTTGTAATTGTAATTTAGATATGCAAGAGATGGAAAAGTAATAGTTTCCATGCAAGAGGCATTTATATTGTAAAAATGAAGTCTGAAAGTTAGTTTCCTCCCTGAGAAAAATATTAAACATATCAATCACAATGAACAATGCAGAAGCCAAAAATCCAAAAAAAAAAAAATCTAGTCCGACATTATTCCATTATATTCTAGGAGCTGTCAAGCTCGGCATGCAAGCCAACAAGTACCATATCAAAAAGAAATCCAGCCTGCAACCATACAGTCTTCCCAAGCAAAATACTTCCCATTTTCCAACATAATTTACCCAGATAATAATACAAGTAAAATTGCAGAAGGCAGATCATAAATTCATAACTAATAGTAAACTAAGTATTCTTATGGTCGGAAAGGGATTCCAAGCCAATTGGATAGCTCTGGAACAGATAAAACACCGAATTCAAGGCAGTAGAACTACACTAACTTGAAAATCCGCCAAACAAACACATCAAATACCTTTGCAGCAATGGCACGTAAATACTTGGCGCGATAAGCCCCGGAAGCCGATGCCCAATATTTCCCTCCGTTCCTGGAGAGGGCCCTCCGAGCAGCATCCACTGCCAACTCCACATCTTCGGCAGTCGCCGCAGGTATATCCCCTGAAACACGTCGCAAGCTCAACAAAATCAGATGTGTGATAAACCAACCTTCTAGCGGTTTAGATCACTTATTATAATACAAATAAAAATAATAGAAATTAGAGAAGCCCGAGGAAAGGAAAAAAAAAATAAGAATCCGCATAAAAAATACAGCATAGTAAGCAATTGAGTAACTCTGAAGAAGTAAATCGGAAAAATCTAACAGAAATTCTTGGTTGGCATGATCAACTCAATCAGAAAAAAAAAAAAAAAGAATTTGGTAGAAATGGCAAAAGATAATCAAACAAAATAAAATATCAAAGGGAACATGGAACCTAAGATCTCTTCAGTGGTGGGGTTGATGATCGGGTATCGTTTTTTCTTGATGGGTTCCCTCCATTCTCCGTTGATGAAAAGTTGACGAGAGGGTATATGGATCGCCATTTCTGCTGCAGAAGTGAAGAAAGAGACAATGAGTGGAGAATGATAGGACTGAGAGGACTATAAAAGAGTTTCCCTTTTTACTGAAAAAATATACAATAGTTCTGACCATCGGCATCGTTTTTATCTTAATGCGTGCGAGGCATGAGGTAGCTTATTCATCGGATCCAGATTAGCTTGATACTTGAATTGATGGCATCCAATCCAATGGTGCAGATCTCGATTTACCGGTGGGAGCTCAAATGTACACTGTAGTAAGTTTCACCGAATCGAGTTGTGCATCTCACCGAGCTCCAATTTGTGAGGGATGTACGAGTCGATACAGGATTTGGTGCGAACCAAGTTTAGGGAATTGGCTACTGACCAATCACGATTGAACACGCTACTGTTTCGTACATAAAAGATTACACCGTAGCCGTAGCCGTAGCCGTTGGCCTGTTAATAGGGTTACTAGCGGGAATCCGTGCGATGCACGGGATTTGGTAAAAAAAGTGAAATAATGTATTTATAAATATTTCTAATTAATAATATTAATTAATTAATACTGTATTTTTTAAAATAATGTTAATTATTAAAAATTAAGAATAATAATGCAATTGTAAATATTTCTAATAAAATCATTTATAACTTGTAATTTTATGCCATTTATAACATAATACATATCACTAATGTATTTTACATTAAGCTTTCAAAGGCCAGAACCGATTTGAACAAAGTGTTTCTTGGTGGCTCGCCTGAAAACCAACCTGAAATGGAGAAGAGATACCGAACTTGCATTTCATAATCCAAGGAAAAAGAAAAACCACCCTAAAATGGAAAAGCGGTGCATTTCAAAAGAAAAACGAAAAACAAAGAAAAATGGAACTTATCTCTCCAACTATAATCATGTGTAATTTTATGCTATTTATAGCTTAGATTATAATTACTGTTTAATACTGTGAATTATACTACTGTTAATTAATAAATAATGTTAATTAATTAAATGTAATTTTCTGGTAATTATAATTTATAGCTTAACTTATAATTACTGTTAATTACAATAATCAGTGTTAATTATTTTTAATTAAAAATATATTATTTTTTTAAATAATGTATTTATTAATACTGTAATTATTTATATGTAAATAAATGTAATTTTTTGAAACTAATTACTGTTTATTAGAATTACTGTTAATTATTAAATTACCATATGTTGGTTTTTGTTAATTATATTAATAATTATTGTTAATTATACAAAATAATTACGGTTAATTTTGTGATAATCGCTGATTATTATAATTAAACAGTGTAAATTAAATATTGTATTCAATACTGTTAATTAATAGATACAGTATTTTTTAGAATAATGTTAATTATTAAAAATTATGAAAATACTGTTAATTATAAAAAATAATTACTGTTAATTTTCTTTTTTTTTTGAAAATAATGTTATTTAATAAATACGTTACTGTTAATTGCAGTTTATTTTTGTTACTTTGTTAATTGCAGTTTATGAAAATACTGTTAATTGCAGTTTATTTTAGTTACAGTTTAAAAATAATTAGTGTTAATTAGTGTTAATTAAAAATGTATTATTTTTTGAAAAATAATGTATTAAATAATTACTATTAATTACTGTTAATTAAAAAATATATTATTAATTACTATTAAATAATCAGTGTTAATTAAAAATATATTATTTTTAAAAAATAATGTATTTATTAATTACTGTTAAATGTAATTACTGTAAATTATAGTTTAAAAATAACTACAGTTAATTATATTACTGTTAATTAATAAGTACATTATTTATAAATTGTAATATATTTATTAATACTGCTTTTCAGTAAATACTGTAATTATTAAAATACTATGAATTAATAATACTGCTTTTCAGTAAATAAATACTGTGAATTATATTACTGTTAATTAATAATTAGTGTTAATTAAAAATATATTAAATGTAATTATTAATTACTATTAATTACTGTTAAATGTAATTACTGTGAATTACAGTTTAAAAATAATTGCAGTTAATTATGTTACTGTTAATTAATAAATACAGTATTTATAAAAAATAATATATTTATTAATACTGCTTGTCAGTAAATACTGTAATTATTAAAATACTAAATTATTAATAATAATGTAATTATGAAATAATTATTTTTCAATACTATATGAAATTATCATTACTGTTAATTCTGTTAATTAATAATACAGTATAAATTAATTAACAGTAATCTCAATAAATACAGTATTTTAATGCTCCGTTGCCTTAGAATGCTTTTTTAACCGTATTTATAATACTGTATTAATTAATTAATTAACAAACTGTTATTTTAAAAATCCTGTATTTTTTGCAAATACTGGATTTATTAATACTGTATATATTTTAAAAATCATGTACTTCATTTAATTAATAAACACCGTATTAATTAATACAGTATATATTTAATTAATTGCAGTATTTTTGTATTCAGTTAATTACAGTATAATATTAATATGTGATCGTAATACAGTATTATAAAAATACGGATTAATTAATTAATTAATATTTTAGTAAACATTGTTAATTAATTAGCAAATTGTTATTTTAAAAATCCTGTATTTTTTGAAAATACTGGATTTATTAAAAATATTGTAATACTGGATTTTTTTAAAATACATTATTAACCGTATTCTACATGGATTAACCGTGTTCTACACGGTTCGAGTAATTGTGTTTTCGAAAATGGGTAGAAGACGACCCGCTTAGTTTGTCTTCTCCCCCACACGGTAAAACGAGTCCCACGACGACTCGGATAATATTTTATAGCATTTTTTTTCGTTTTTTTTCGGATTTCTTTCACTTGTAATGGGTCTTTTTGTATGTTATGTGTAGTTTTAATATATTTTTTATATATTTTTTACCACAAAATGTTAATGGTTGAGGAAATCGTACCTGTTTTTTTTTTTCTTTTTGTTCTTGTAACTTTAATTCCAGACTTGAACCTTGTAATTTTCACCGGAGAACATGCCTGAAGCAACATATGAAAACCATTAAGCAAAAATCGAAAATGAATTTGAAAAAAAAAAAGAAAAAAACCCAGCGAAGAAAACAAATCTGATATGTGGCTTTATTCTTCTGTGTTCACCGATCTCATATGAGAATTTGGAGCGAGTGTGAGAAACAATCAAGAAAATCAACTTTTTGAAAATGCTACTTGATGAAGGAAGATTTGGCCCAACCTCGTAACCACTCAACATGTGGCAAAGGCAACAGTTTGGCACAACAGCTCGACAAGGTGCGAGCTCCGAAAGGAGGAACCAGTGGTCCAAACTCCCCGCAAGGAGCCCGAGCTCTCCCTTAGGCCTCGAGCCTTATGAACACAAAGGGCAACAACCCGAACTGGCCTGCCCCACGGCAGTTCGGGCCACACTTCTACCCGAACTCAAGACTTAACCTCGCACACCACTCCAGCACTTCGCCCCCGGGACACTGAACTGAACAAACCGTACCTGACACTGAAGGAGTCCGTATCGAGGGGTGGCGCACCTGACTGACTTGGGATCTGACGCTTGACAGCCGCATTCCAACGGCCACTTGCCACCGCCACCTGCCACCGCCATCTCCAGTTACAGAGACGGCTCCGACAAGGAGCAGTGGCGGTTCTGTCCCAGCAGAGGTGATGACACCCGAACTGACAGAAGCACAGAAGTAATCATACCCGACCTGACAGAGGCCTCGGAGTGAGTGCGCGAGGTGGTTATAAAAAGGCTCTCTACCCCCCGAGGACGAGGTATGTGAACTTTGCGCCATCTGGTTTTATCTTGCCTTTGAGATAAGACTAACTTGAGCTTCGGAGTGATCTCGTCGGGTTCCTCCCCGGAGATTCTCCACTTTCTTCTCCGTTTCAGGCCCCCCTGTTGCTTCAATCAGAGGCAAGTTGGCAGATAGGATCGATCGAATTGCGCACCATCACTACTACTCTCGTTCATGCACAGGGATCTCTTTTGGTAGACGGGAGATGCTTTGAATAGAGTGGACCAATGATCGAATAAGCTTGGAAATGCTCTTCAAAATGTTTTGAAAATGCCAATAGTCTATTCATGCACAGATCTTCAACTTAGAACGTTTTTACTTAGAAATGTAGTGGAAGAGGAAAGTAGGGGAGAAAGGAGAGATGTGCTGACATGACACGTCTAGTTTTAATATATGGGGAAATTGTCTAAAACTCACAATGAGTTTTGCATTTCTCTTAAACTCACCACAACTTTTCAAAATGTCTAAAACTCACCATGTCACTAACTTGACGTTAACCAAACTAAGGGGTGTTAGTATATTACCATTTTAACCTTCATAGAAAAATATAAAATATATGCAAAATAGATTAATGGGTGTTAATATATTATCATTTTAATATTTAGACATGAAAAAAAGGAAAAAGTTCAAAAAATATTTTCAAATATAAAATACATAAAAACGCAGAAATTACAAAAAATATAAAAAATTATAGAAATTGCAAACAAAATAAAAAAGTATTTTCAAATTATAGAAACTATAGAAAATGAAAAACAAAATCAGAAAATAAAAATTGTAGAAAAAACACCAAAAATTATAGAAAAACATAGAAATTGTAAATAAATAACAAAAATACAAAAAAATTATAGATTGTAGAAAATTTTAAAATGTAAAAAAATATAAATTATAAAAAATATTGGAAATTATAACAAAGCACTAAAAATGCAAAAAAAAAAAAAAACAAGAAAATTGAAAACTGAAAAGACCATTTTTCCTCTAACTTACAATTCAAGGGTAATTTGGTCATAAAAATTGTTATTTATGCCAACATGGACACCTCTATTAAGAAGCATTAATGGGTGCATTAATGGAAGGTGAATTTTGGAAAATAAAAACTTAGTGACATGGTGAGTTTTATACATTTTGAAAAGTTGTGGTGAGTTTAAGAAGAATGTTGAAAACTAATGATGAATTTGTGACAATTTCCCATATATATATATATATATCACTGGCATGCGTGTCAACTTGTGATTGGAACACGTGTGAGTTGCGAATTGGCAGCTTACGTTGTTATGACGGTATCTTCTTTATCTTTGAACGCAACAAATTGCCTTGTGGGCTACGATTCCATATTTCATGCAATACACGTGTATGAAAAAGTTATGATATCGGAAAACAATTAACCAATAAATTGGAATCATAAAGTGGCAGCGAATCAGATTTCATTTATCAGAATTTATGGTTGGATTTTGATAGGTCAAAATTCTTTCCATTATCATATCTTCCCTTTTCCCTTTTAATACATGTGTGTATAATGTAACCCAATCACGAATGAACACGTGTAGTCCCGTGTGTACGGAACACTCGCGCTATTCGGTTACAGATGGATGTATTCATAGCAGATCCATTCCCGACTCGTGGGTCACGGGTTTGGTACTTGGTAGTGATGGACTTCACTTCACATCAAACACTCTATGTGGGAAGTGGGATGCTAGTGATGGACTCGTGGGTCGCGGGTTTGGTGGTGATGGGCTTCCCCTCTGCCCATTTCTCTGTCTTCCCACTTGGCGTCTTTGACTTCAACAGCAATAGGTGGGATTGATGGTGAATCCATGAGAAACAGAGAGATAAGGCGGTGGGGATTGAGGTGGTATTGGTCAGATTTCTGACAATTGGGAGGAAATTAAAGGGCGGTGAATAGCAAGTCAAGATCATCGGCGGCATACATTAGATTTCCGGTGGAGAGACCAGATTTGATTTGGCGATAAATGTGGATGCCGAGTTCCCATGAGACCAATGTGATGGAAATGCTTTGCTGAAACCTGAAAAGTTAGAACTGTATAGAAATGAGGCTTATATTCGCACCGAATTCGTATAAAAGAAAAATGTCACTCTATCTCTGAGATAACAGAGAGATGAGCAGAACGAAAAAACAGACGATCTTTCCCTTGAATCCTTGTCAATGCATGCAGAAATCCAAGTGGGGATGTTCTTGTGTCTTGTGCACTGAACCATGATAGGCATTTTGCTGTGTATGGTTGTGATTGTGTTCTCAATGATAGCCATTCTGTTGATAATTCATTTTTTGCACTCTATACATTTTTTTTTGGTATAAAAATAATTGATTGAATGACCATTTATTTATCATATGTTATTAAGTTGAATGACCATTTATTTATCATATGTTATTAGGGGTGACCAAATGGATAGGTTTTATTGGGAATCGAGTGGAATCGATCTTCAACCAGTCTTGAATTGATCCTATCTAATTTGTTACAAGGTAGGGTCTGATTCAAAATTCTTAGAACCGGCCCTCATTCAACTCAGTTCCAAGGTCTAGGGCTTTACCCACCTAAACCGACCTTGATTGGCTTTGGCAGAACTGGTTTTGGAAGAACATGCCTTAAAATAAATCCCAAAATATTTTTAAGAATGTGAAGATTTGAAGTCAAACACTCATGATTACAAAAGCCATGGTTCCACTTTACCATTGGATTACTTAAGTGATTTGATAATTTGTTTTCATTTTAATATTTGAATGTGTATAATAAATAATTTAAAAGGTAATATTTACAAAATTTAAATTATAATGACAAATTGTGAACCATATATTAATATATTATGAAAATATATTAAATTACTCAATTTAATTAATAAAGCTAATATAAATTTTAAACTATAAATTACCATTATTGAAAACAAAGTTTTTAAATGACATGTTTCTTTTTTGAAAGGGGGAGAATAAAGAAAGAATAGGTTTCATAGGTCTTTAGAACCGACCCTAGAACTGCCAAGGCCAAAACCGACCCTAGAACTGCCAAGACCAAAACTGACCCTAGAAGAGACCTCTACGAGATAGGTCTCGGGTTCTGCCATGGAACTGAATTGAATTGATCCATGCCACCCCTGTTGTTACCAATAACATGTAATTAAGGCCCCATTCACTTTTCGGTAAGTTACTTACCCAGGTAAATGCAACTACTTGGGTAAGCTTTTCCTGGGAAACACATACCTAGGTAAGTGTATTTACCCATGTTCTTTTATTTTCCAGTTAAATAAGACAATGACCATTTTAGCCATAGAAATTCATTATTGAAAGGGGCATTTTTGTCCCATTCAAGTGTTGGCAACTTTTCCCCCATGTGGAAAAGTTATTTACCCATATAGGAGATGGGTATCACTTTCCTGGGTAAGTAGTATGTAGGAAAATAAACTTTCCTTGGTCCCGACATAAAACTGCAAAAAGAACATGGGATTCTTGGTCAATGGGCACCAAAATCCTATTGACCAACTTCCCCCTTCTCAAAATCCAAAAAAAAAAAACGCCCCCTAAAATTATAATACAGTAATATGTATTACACAGAACTCAGGGGTGGCCGGGTGGGGACGTAGCAGGCCCCCTCCCCCCCCCCCCCAAAAAAAAAAGTATGCTTATTTTGAATTCGATTGTAGTGGTATTAAACTAATATTGATGCTTCATTATGGATGGTAAATGTAGATGAAAGGAAGCCTTTATGCTGATTGAAATGTTTTCAGTCATTGGTTTCATGGTTATTTTGGGAGTACTTAAAAATAAGTGCTTATTTGGGGGGATGCCACACCATTAAGCACTTATTGGTGTTTGGGATATAAGCCCGAAATAAGTGCTTATTTTAAAAATAAGGGTTTATTTTTTAAGCCCAAATTTCCAGTTTTTTTAAGTGCTTATATAGTAAGCACTTAATCAATTTTTTTTCTCTTAAAATTATCCCCGATATTTTTAAAATACCAATTATATCCTTTTACAAAAGTACTTTTATGAAAGTAATTTTACAAAAGAACTTTTAGGAAAGTACTTTTACAAAAGAACTTTTAGAAAAGTACTTTTACATGAAAACACTTTTATAAAAGTAATTTTATAAAAACATTTTTACGAAAACACTTTTTTATAAAAACACTTTTACACAAACACTTTTATAAAAGCACTTTTATAAAAACACTTTTACAAAAGCACTTTTATAAAAACACTTTTACAAAAGCACTTTTATAAAATCACTTCTATCAAAGTACTTTTATCCTTTCACTTTGGATTTGATATTTTGAAAATTTGAAAGAAAATGAAGGACGAGTCACAATAGCTTGTTTAAGTGCTTATTAGAGAAAAAGACCGCCAAACGCCCAATATGAAATAAGTGTTTTTTTTTTTTTTTTAAATAAGCACTTGAAAAAGCTGGGTGCCAAATACAAATAAGTGTTATTTGAATAAGCATTTGTTTTTACGCACTTATTTTTAACATAATCATTCCCAAACATGGCCTTAGTCTCGACACTCAACAGTGGCTTTTCACTTATCATGCCCGGACATGAAGAAATCATTTCCAAGACTTTTTTTAAACCCCTTCTTCTCCTTGAGTCCTTGTACAACTTTTTCACTTCATCAAAACAAATAAATGAGGAAAGCAATTTTGACTTCTTTGTAAATCTTGTACCTGCAGTAAACAATCTCATTGACAATGACTTCCCCCTGGATCAGCTTGGAAACTGGGAAAAAACCACTATCTTCTTTCCCTGGTGGGATGAAGTTTTCTACAAGAAAAAGTAATGGTGGCAAAAGAATAACCATGGCTTGTAAGTTAAGTGGAGAAATTTTCTTGTTTTCATTTAACCAGTAAATTAAAAACTTGACAATGTAAGATGGCTTTAAACTAAATGTAAGCACAGGGGCAATGCAAACCCTGCAGGTTCTATCCTCCACATGTTTCTTTACAGTCACCAAACAATTCAAGGGAAAACTGTCACCCCGAAAGGTGGGAACTGCAAGATGATCTTACAACCAGCAAAATATAGGCATCAGACCTCTGAGGATATCCAATGGAGACAGTTTGACCTCTTTCAAATGAAATGTCCCTGAAAACTGAAATGATAGAGCAACAAAAGAACTGGACAGAAGTCGCAGAATACAATCCACAGCATCATCAATTGAGGTAGCACTAATAGCTCAATGAAGTGACTGGCTTTAGTCCTCAAGATTAATGAAGACCATCACCCATTGGAAAACATGGCCTAATTTTGGTATTGAACTTCATGGATGATGCTTCCACCAATTTTACTTAACATGCTCCACCTGAATTGTCAAGTCCTTGACTCCAGCATCATGTAATATGTGTGTCACCTGTGCCTTTGTAAAAGCCTTGTCAGTTTCTGCAGAGATATGGAGATGGAGTGTTCCTACAACATCTGTGTTTGTGAAGCTCCAAACATGCAAATTCTGGATACCTTGAACTCCATTTATCCTTGTAATATCGTCCAGAGCTACTTTGAGATCCTGCTCATGAGCCCTTGGAACTCTTTGAAGCAAAATTTCTGCAGAATTTCTCAGCAACGGAACCACTGAAGATACAATCATCAGTGAAATAAATATTGAGCAAGCAGGGTCTGCAATGAGCCATCCCTTGTACTTAATTAAGAGGGTTGAGATTACAACCCCAAAACTTCCCATTGTGTCCGCCAGAACATGCAGGAAGATTCCTTCCATGTTGTGGTCAATGTGGTGATGATGGTGCTTTTGAGGTTCCTCAACAATTTTTCCCTTGGATGATGATTCCTTTAACTTCCCATCATTTCCTGATGTAGAATGGCTATGAAAGTCTGATTTCTGAGCATGCGTGTGAGAAGATGTACACTCTCTATGACTACAACTGTCTCTGTGCACCTGAGACTTGCCATGTTCATTATCCAAAAGCAAGTGATTCTGCAAATTTTTTGAATCTATAGTACTGCTTCCACAGGCTTGAGGGCTGGCATGGTGATGATGATGGCCATAGTGATCAAGTTTGTCAGTATCATTGTGGTGATCATGGTCGGAATGATGATGATGGCCATGATGATCATGTTGATCAGTATGGTTGTGTTGATCGTAGTCAGAAGCATGGTCATGGTGATTATGTTGATGATCAGAGCAGTGGTGATCATGGCTGCATGTACTTCTCCCAATTTTTTTGTCTCCACAGTTGTTGCTATGGGCATGGTGATTATGGGCAGTGCTTGATGATTTTTCAGATGATTCATGGGAGACTGAGATGCACTCATGATGCTCATCATGGCACATATTCTCCAGCACATGATCATGTGAATGATGATGGTGATGGTGATTGGAGTGCGAATGTGGGTGTGAATGTGAACATGATCCAGCTCCACCATGAGCATGATGGTGCTCTTCATGAAAGAAGATCAAACCCACTACATTCACCACAAGCCCACCAATTGACACAGTTAACAAACTACTAGTTGAAATTTCCTGAGGATCCAAAATCCTCTCGAATGACTCCAAAACAATTAGTGCTCCCACCAGAACCAGGAAAACAGCATTGACATAACCAGATAGAACCTCAAATCTCCCACGACCAAAATTGAATTGATTATTTGCAGGCAACCGTGAGATATACGAAGCATACAGTCCAATTGCTAGAGCAGCACAATCAAATAGCATGTGGCAAGCATCTGATATCAAACCAAGGCTGTTGCTCATGAACCCGGCAACGAATTCCACAACCATGTAGGCCGTATTAATAAGAAGGAAAAGTGCAATCTTACGGGATTTCCTCTCACTCAATATATGGCGAATAGGCTTTGTGATCATTGACGAAAACGATTCAGAAGAATCTGAACCTAGTTCAGGATAGCTTGAAGCAGCAGGATCTAGCTGCCTAACCGAGACCCACAGCAAAAGGCCACAAAACAGCAGTCCCCAAAGCGATAGCTCGGGGAAGTAGAATAGTTCTAAAACAAGAGTGCAAGCGAACGTAACCAGAAAATCCCTCTGAAAATCTTTGGGATTCGTTAACTTCTCGTCACCATAATTTTCACTTAAAAGAACTCCAAAAATAACGGTATTGGCCAGAGGCCAACCGAGGTTTCCAAGAGAAACAGCATATCCCTCTTCTTCAAACATAAGAAAGCTAATTGCTGCTGGAAAGAAAAGCACAACTGTTGTGAAAAACAGTGAAATCAAGCGAACCCGTTTCCGACCCAACTGCCTGATTGATCCCCAATTCATCGACAAACGTTCATAACAGCCCAGAAATCCAGAAAGAAAGGGCAGCAACATGGGCCAAACCCTGACACAATTGCCACCAGGAAACAATGACAAATCCCCATTTCCAATATTCACAGAAGACAGAGGAAAACACTCAATCCGATCCCAACTAATCGACAAAAGAAACAACCCAGCAAACAAGGTAGAGAACCCACGAACCTTAGAAGCCAAGTTGCCATTACGATCTCCAGAATTCCAATTCCCACTCCCGGCGAAGAACCTCGCTGCAACATTTCCGGACAATTCAGCAAGAATGGTTGCGGCAGTACCGCAATATCGAAGGGCTTGGAATCTGAGGAGGAAGACGACAGCCAGAAGAACGGATTTGGCAACGAGGAGACGATGCTGAGATTGTGTAATTAAGGTGAAAGAGAAGATGGGTTGTTGTTTCTGCTGTGGTTGAAAAGGGTCCCTGGCGGAAGGGGAGAGGAGAGAAAAGGCGAAGGTGAAAAGAAAAGACAAGAGAGATACGAGGAAGGAGAAGGGAAAGAAAGAGAAAGAAGGGGAAGCGCGAAGAAAGGGGAGGAGAGAATAAAGAGAACGAAGAGAGAAGAGGAGAAGAAAGAGAGAGGAAATAGTATTCCTGTTATTTGCTCTGTTATTGAAGGAAGGGAATGAAGAGAGGCGATTTTTGGATGGGGTTGGCGTTGGAGTGGAGGAAGAATAAGGATAGAGAGGGTAAGGTCTGGATGTGGGGGCAACGGTGACCGGAGAGGCGATCCGAGAAGGCAGTGAGAGACGTTGTGGTCGATGCATCTGATGATGGCGGTGGTGGTGATCCGAGTTCGACATGGTTTGGGGCGATCTGGTTCTGGGAGGGTGAAAGTTTACGTTTTTACTGTTTCAGAGAAGGGAAGGTTTTAGGCCTAGCCTCAACTCATTTTAGATTTTTTCGTTTCGAAAAAGAGAAGAAAATGACTTGGCCTGCGTGGCGGACGGGCTCGCCGAAGACTTTGCGACATCGTCTTCGGGTCTAGTCTATTGTGCTGGGCGCCTGGCCAAGTGGCCCCGGCGGGTCTTTAATTCTCAATTAGTACATGTATTTTGGACCTAAATGTTATTTTCATCCCCGAATTTTAAAATATGAAAATTCAGTATCTAAACTTTCAACACTTATTAATCCAATACCTGCCTTTCAATGACTGTATAAGTCATGTATATCACGTGGCATTATGTGAAACATAAGAATTTTAAAAATATCAAAATTACTCTTAAAAATAAATCACGGTTCATCATCTTCTTTCTCAAGAAGATGAAACAGAGGTGAAAATTGGTCTGGTGGTGGTCTTACCTACAGGAATAACATAACTCTTCCTAATTTCCTCTTGAAATTGGTAAAATGGTGCTTGACCTTTAAAAGAAGATCATCGCCCATCATCAGATTTGGGTATTTAGATAGTTGATAAAGAAAATTAGATGACACTTAAAGGGTATTTGTGCCTTTTTACATGCCACTTAACGAATGATTAACGGTGGTAGGTACTGGATTGACATGTTTTGAAAGTTCAGGTACTATTTTAAAGTTTATGGACCAAAATGACACTAGGCCCAAAGTACAAGATACTAATCGAAAATTTTCCCTACATTTAATGAGCGGAACCGTTTAATTTAATAGTGGTGAAGCTTTATGGAGGGAGGATGAGTTTGGACCTTCTTGCCCAAGTGATCCAACCAAGTTATGTAAGAGTACCCTTTCGGGGGAATGCTAAGGCTGTATTTGTTTTTAGTGTAAACTCCATCGATGTAAAATTCAATGGATGGAGTACAACGTTGGTGGATTTAAAATTTTAGTGAATCATCAGAACTTTTTATGTCATAATATTTACATCGACTATCGAGGGGAAACTCAACTGATGGGTTCGATGCAAACCTTACACTGAAAACAAATATAGATAAATACAGATCAAGAGTGGAGTTTTATATTTGTCCGTATTTACACTGAAAACAAACACAACCTAAGGTATTATTCCTTCAGTTTCGGCTGAAAGTTTTAAGTGTTGTTTGACAAATCTTTTTTTGAAAGAATTTTTTCAACAACCTAGATGGCCAAAAGTTGGTGACATTTGGCAAGTCTAGAAATTCGGTCTTCTTTGGTAACTAAAATTTAGTAAGATTGGAAGACATGTATATAGAAAGACATGAATAGACCTGTTCATGGGTCGGACCGAGCTTTCACTTTGTATTAACAGATTTTTCTAAGGCCCGAGCCCGAGCCCGATCCGACAATTGGGCCAACAACTTGGGCCCGAGCTCAACCCTCATAAAAAGTCTGAAGCCTGGGCCTGGGCCCGAGCCCGAAATTTAGCCCATATTGTTACTACTACTGAAGTGGCTGAATAGAGAGAGAGAGAGAGAGAAAATATATAAAGAAAAGAATAAAAAATGTATATAATAAATTAAAAATATATATTTTAATAAATATTATATTATTTATATATTTATATAATATATAAAATACATATTATATATTTTATAAAATATATAATATTGAGTCGGGCTGGGTTGGGCTCGGGCCGAGCTTTTTTGACAAATCCCAAGCCCGGCCTGAAACACAGTCGGACTAACTGACCTCGGGCCTAATTACATGACCAAGCTCGACCGAGGTGCGGGCCGGGCCATTGGGCTACCCGACCCATGAATAGGTCTAGACATGAAAAGATAAAAATGGTCAAATTTTGGGAAGCGTAAAATAAAGTTTTCTGGTTTTTGGTGTGATAAATAATAGGGCTTTTCATAAGAAGACCCAACCCAACCAACCTGAATCGGCCGGGTTTTCTTCAGCACCGATCGGTTTCGGGTTGTAAAAAATCATAAACCGATGGTTTGGGTGACCCGAAACGACTTAGTAGTTAGTAGTTAGTTCCTAGTTAGTATTTACAACCTACTTAACTAAGTTGTTTCTATCCTATTTACAATCTAACTTAATTTATAGTCTTCTAGTTAGGGATGACATTAATGGCAAGTATTGTAAGACAACTAGACTAGGAATTTTTTTGGAAAAGTTTAAAGAAAATAATCAAAGGATCCTAGTTTTTATGGTCTTTTACACCAAATAGGCAACTAATTACAATTAGAATTAAGTGTCCTTTTTTACTTAGATTAGAAGGTTTCTTGAAATATACAAATTTCAGTCTTCTTTCTCTAGTACAGTTTGACTTTCTATTTTCTTGATAACTTCTATTCTAACTTGGTCCGCCCCCTACCAATTTCAGTCTTCTTTCTATAATAGAACTAAGTGTCTTTTTTTATATCAAATTTCAGTATTCTTTCTCCAATCTACCAATTTATTACCATGGTTGAACTTAGAGTCGAAACCGATCCAAACCGACTCAAACCGACCAGGTCAATTTTGCTTAACACAGGGTTGGTTTCGGTTTCAATTTCAAGTAACCCGACCAGGTCGGGTCAGTTGAAAAAATCTCAGTAAACCGACCCAACCCGACCCGTGAACAACCCTAATAAATAGCCTCTAATTGTGTTTTTAAAAGCCAAGTAGATTGTGCCACTTGACAAATGGCCTTTGTCTTTAAAGACAAAAGCTCAATACATCTTTTGGCCATCAAGGTTGCTCGAAAATCTTTCTAAAAAAACTTGTCAAATAACACCTTATTTTAATTAGGCTCCAAAAGAATAACTAAATAAAAGGAAGAATGACCGATGACCCCAGGGTAAGAATTCGTAGGCTCAAAATACATTTGGGATAGTTATCTACTCGGAATTGATGCAATTCACAGGTCTATCCGTACTGAAAAAAATAAAGACTCCAACACGATAAGATTCAGCCCAAATAGACCGGAAAGAGATAAAAAGGTGTACGGTGGAATTCCAAACATTCTATCTTAATGGCGAAACCAGAAATTCTCTCCTGAGGTCCATGAAAATGCCATCTGAAAAAAGATTTTATGAATCAAAACGGTACTATTTTTTCTTTAGTCAAATACAACGGAAATTTTAAGATTAATTCAATCAATCATCACGAATTATAAATCAAATTATATGAAGGAAAATAACAACAGGATGATTCATAACAAGACAAAGAACATACAAAGCACGATACTTCTAACGAACAAAGTGAATTATTCCATTCCATGTGTCACATTTCTCCTTTTCAAAATTTGCTCCAATATCCCTATTCTTATTTTTATAAATTTTTGATTTTTTTTTTTTTTATCTTTTAATTTCACATAATTGACCATTAAACCAATAAAAAAACAATATAAGTGATAAGTTTACTAAAATCATTCCTATTGAAACATCTCCTTATTATAAACATTTTTAAAATCTCTCTCTCACCCCATTTAGTAGCCTCACATTCTATAACAATTCAAAATCGGGTCGGATTTCTTATCCGCATGACATCACAGCCATATATGAGGAACATTTCATCTTCTTATATATTATTATGTTCTCAATATATGGAGATAGTGTTTTGTAGGTGGGCATGAATAGAGTTCTTGTGGGTACTGGGTAGGAATTGCAAATTAAGTCTTCAAAATCAAGATATGGTAAGAAAAAACCTCTCAGGTGCAGTAATGTTTGTCTTCATGTTTCCCTATTCATTTATTTGATTCCAAAAGGGTTGCTAATTCGAGTATGGTGAAATTTTGGAATGACAAGTTTTCTAGGCATGTCACACGGCCCATATCATATATATTAGAGATTTTCCTTTTCCTTTTTTATGCTTAAAAACGTGTTCTGGGACTCTCTTTAAAATTCTCATAAAATCTATTTTAAGTTTCATTTATATTTTAGGGTAAAATACAAAAATCTTCCCTGCATTTTTACTTTAACAAAAACCTCCTCTATATTTTTTTAGAAAATATACAACTACCTCCCTTTCTAGACAAAAAAGCCATCCTAATATGTATTTGTTTTTTCAAAATACCTTCTTTTCCCTTATATCTATTTGTTTAAATATCCTTGAAAACACTGTTCATTTTCTTAAAAACTAGAGTCACCAACCTTCTCATTTATTTGGGAAGCTCAATCCATGCATGACATATCACTCCTGGAGTAGCGAAAGCAGGGGAATCATCCCACGAGATTGCAACCTCTCCATGGGTTGGCCGGTGGAGTCCTCACCGCCAAACTACAAACTCTCTGTAGGATGGCTACTAGCCAGTTGACCTCACATCTACCTTGCTCTGTCTCCACTCCAACGATTGAACAGAGTAAGAAGTAGGACCGTCGTCACTCGCAGGTCACAAGGGCGGAAAAAGATCACACTACAAGGAAGGCCATTGCCCATTGGAGTAAAAAATATATAGGTTCCTCCTCTCACGAAAAAGGAAGGTGGCTTCTTGCTTTACGAAAAAGGAGTGTGTGGCTCCTCTCAATCTAATTGCTCAAACCTCTCATTTAAAATGGTCAGACTGAAAAGAAAAACAGTAAAAAATTGGAGCAATACCTGCCTAAAAAGGTTTAAGCAAGGAAGGAACTGGGAGCAGGGATGTCTGAAACCAGAAACGATGGAAAGAGAAGCAGAAGGAAGAAGAATCGGAAGGTGGATTTCAAAAACATGCAGGAGGAAATCATCTTACTAATCTTTGTGTAGTAAAGAAAATGACTTAGAAATTGAGTTCTATTGCTTAGCCAATCCTTCAAGCTTTGGCTGCAAAAAAGCTCTTCCTCTTCTTCAACGTTGAAGGGTATATTCAACGATGAATTTGTTGTGGAACCCAGGACCAATGGAGTACGTATGTGAAACCCAGGATTGGAGATCTCTTTTTTCTCTTAACGCTTTTCCTTAGTCCTCATTTGCATCCAAATGCTAAAACCGATAAAATTTAGAGAACAAAATGTTTGAGAGATGGAAAATCTCACTTGGTGCTTGTTCGAACCACTATTCCACCGTTTGCACATTAGTGGAAGAAGATGATAGGAAAAATAAAATTTTTCTATAAATTTCAGTCACATTTTAAGATGACGTGGTGAATTGTTATTGGACTGAAGGGTTCATATAATGCATCCGAGAGAGAAAAACGGTGGCTCTGATTCTTAGTTATCCGGAAGAAAATGAGCAGTGTTTTGGAGAGTATTTAAATAGACAGGCAAAAGGGCAAAATAGGCATTTAAAAAACGAAACACATTAGATTGGCTTTTCTATTGATTGTCAAAAAAACTCAGGGGAGGTTTTTATATTTTACCCCCCCCCCCTTATGAATGTTTTCTAACTTTTGCCCCCCTAATCCCTTCAATAAAAAATCCTAACTCCGCTTCTGCTTGCTTTTGGTACCAATTTTCGGGTGAAGAAGATGAGTTAAATGGATCGATTGACCCACTGCACAAAAACCGGTAGGGAACTACAGTCTACAGCTTTCCTATGCTAGCGAGAAAATGGGGATCAAACTGTAGAGATGATCTAATTTGGGAGAGACGTGAAAGATTTTCAATATGGCCATCGCAGTAAAAGGAAGGATCGGTGTTGGCCGCTTTCAATGATAAAGGTCGTCATCGTTGGCATCGACAAGATTAACAATCGGAGACCCATACAACCGACTTGGGCTGAGTTCTATGGAGTTGGCTCAGATTAGGGTTGTGTTTGGTAACATTGCAATTTATTCATAAAAAAAACGCATTAAAAAATTGGTGAAAAATATGAATTGTCATGTCACTCCAACTGAAAAAATGCTTCTAAGGACTGATCATTGCTGTTTAGAGTCAAAAATTACAATATCAAATTTGATGTT
The DNA here is from genome assembly GCF_055504915.1 of Nelumbo nucifera. Lineage (NCBI taxonomy): Eukaryota > Viridiplantae > Streptophyta > Magnoliopsida > Proteales > Nelumbonaceae > Nelumbo > Nelumbo nucifera. The sequence continues at coordinate 13,436,885 of NC_142652.1, read as the reverse complement.
TCAATTAACAACAGCATCAATTTGTATTTATCAAGTCAAAACGTTTTTGATTATGTGACAAACAATTAATATTTTAATATCAATTTATATTGATTAACCACAAAAGTTTCATGGTACCGAATACAACCTACATATTAAACATCACTGACGGTGAAATTATTAGCCATGGTGTTTTTCCGCTATGTGCTGATCATTACCGTGTTTGACTGGTAATGTTTTTACCTTTTTTCATTGTCATTTTATGTTTTCCTTCAAATTTTAATTCTTACCTGTTTGATAGTTTTTGTTTTGTTTAATTAAACTTTATTTTTCTTCTATAATTTATTTTTCATAAATAACTTGAATTATTAAAGCTTAAGACATATACAATAGTATATATACATCACCACTGCTATGTTTGCATTGAGCCAACCTATTTCCCTTTGATTTTGACTGAAAAAACACCGCTGTTGTGTTGCATTGGACCAAAAAGGGTGCTCTACAACGTGTTGTTTTCGGTTCCAAAAATAAATAAAAACCATCTTGTTTGAAAACAGATTATTTCTTAAGTCTGTGTTTGTTTAAGGTGTAAATGTGAATCGGGGTAAATTTTATACTTCGGTTCAATTTTACTAACATTTGGATGAGATGTTATTTTACATCTTAGATGAGTGTAAAACTCCATTTTAGGTGAATTTTATATCGAAAATTGGTGGAAAGTTACCACCAATAAAATCAATGTAAAACTCCCCGGTTTCACTCTTGTCTGTTCGTACCTACCTCCCCCTTCTTCCCTTCTCCCCTTCTCCGATCAGTCTTCAACTTCCGTTAAGACTCCACCATCGGTGTTGCAGAGCACAGAGGACAACGAATTGGAGCTCGCACCTCTTCTCAGCACTGTAATGGTAAATTAGGTTTGAATGGCAGAGGACGAGATGCAGGGGTAGGCAAGGTCAAGCTCTTTGTGGGATCTGAGCATGTCTACCCATCCCGAACGAACTACACCATCACTATGCTCTGTATTCGGCGTTTCCACCATCTCAACTTTGCACTGGGCTCAAGCACTTTTTCTTCCCTTCTCTGTCTCTCTAATTTTTCTTGTATTCTCTCTCCTTCACCGGTGCAGTGACAAGATGCAAGGGTAGGCAGGGTCAAGCTCTTTGTGGGATCTGAGCATGTCTACCCATCCCGAATGGACTACACCATCACTATGCTCTGTATTCGGCGTTTCCACCATCTCAGCTTTGCAATGGGCTCAAGATATGATATGAAACTTTTTAATCTGCATCTAGCTAGGCAGGGGTAGGCAGGGGCACTGGGCTCAAGATACAGACCAATAAGTTTGTTCTCTTATAAACTGAGATGTCCTTAAAGCAACTGTTCCCCTACTGTTCTCTTACAAACTGGGATTACAATGAGATTGAAACTATCTGGATTACAAACTGGGATTACTTGATCCTCCAAACATGATGAGTGTAAATGGGGCCAACAACCGGTTCCCATTTTACACTCTCATCAAATCGGTTCTCATTTTACATTCAATGTAAATTTGTTTTTACACCAAATTTACACCTCAAACAAACATAGCCTAAAGCAAAAAACACATGAAACATGTTTTTTGTTTTCAAAACCGAAACCAAAAACATGTTTTCATATGATTATTCAACAATATATTCCATAAAGCATATAATTTCTATACTATAAAAATTAATTTTTATTTTAAAATCATTATTTTGTTGGTTTCAAAAACATGAATTGTTTTTTGAAACAAAACCAACTTATTTTTTCCTTTGAAAATAAAAACAGAGTTTGGCAATTTCAAAAACAAATGAAAAATAAAAAACACTCATGTTGTAGAATGCCCCCTAAGTGGTTTTGAATTAAACAATTGGATGTACAAAACATTATGATGACAAGTGAGAAAAGGAAAATTACAATATAACATTTCAATCTATACTACTTTAAAAAGCACGAATGGCCTCAAGAACATTTCTAGAATTTTCTAAGGACAAAATTTACCCCTCTATATTTAAATTTATTGATAAAGAATGAGGGCAAATAATGTAATTGGTTATTGATATTAAATGAGCTGAAAAGAGATAATTTTAAGATATTTGTTTTTTCTCATCATTAAGTTCTATTAATTAAATCCATAGTTGATAAATTAATAATTTTAATAACATAAAAGCTTATACTTTTAAAGTCTACCTACAAAAAATAGTGTTTTCATTTAGGTGGTGGTAAGAAATTAAACCATTTTGGGCCAAGTGGGTCATTCTATGTTGCCACGATTAAATAATAAAATTCAAAAATAGATAAAATGAAAAAAATAGAAATTAAAAAATCAGAACCATTTTAACATACATATTAAACAATAATAAGTATGATAAATAAGAAATGTTTTTATTAATGTAAAATTTAAAACCAATTGGAAAAAAAATATTTTCCTATCCTCTTTCATTAAATTCTATATTTAAGATACATTTTTCTCATCATTAAATTCTTGTAGTTAAATACACAATATTAATTTTAATATTATAAAAATAAATATTTTGTAAAGTAATTTGAAAACAAAACCATTTTCTTCTCTTCTAATGGTGGGCAAGCAATTCGACCATTTGGGGTCAAATGAATTAATAAATAATGTCATAATTAAATAATAAAAAATTAAAATAAAAAAGTATGAAATATAAGAAGTATTTTTATTGATGATGAAAATAGAATGCCAAATTTAAAATCTACCTAGAAATGAAATGATGTCATAGTTAAATAATAAAATCTTTAAAAATAGAAAATACAATGAATCACAAAAATTAAAAAAAAAATAGATAGAGAAAAAGTTGAGCACTTATCTAATGTTATGTATTTATTAAAAATAAAATATCGGGTACATCTCTTATATTATGCATTCATTATATTGAGCAAAAATAAGTATTATACAAAAGAAATAATTTTATCAATGATGAAAATGTAATACAAAATTTAATGTCAACCTAGAAATCAAACTATTTTTCTTTCTAGATGATTGGCTAGTGGTTTGGGTCAAATGATATCATAGACAAACAAAAATTAAGTGTGATTAGTAAAAATTATTTTATGAAATGTAAATGAAATATATAATTTAAAGGAAAAATTATAGTTAAATCTGGTTGTACATTTAAAATTAGGTTGTAGGTTGGTCCAGAAACCAACAAAATTCTGACAACCGGCTCTACATTTCAAATTATATAAAAACCACACCATGCCATCGGAGGCTTATGTGCTTGTTGCCAACATGGGACTCTTAATCCATGTTAGACACAACAAAAAGCATATACTGAAAATCGAAGCCTCTCTCTCTCTCTCATTCTTCTCCCTCTCTCTCTCTCTCGGTCAAAATCTCATTCTCTCTCAGTCTTTCTCCCACTCCCTCTCTAGTTCTTTTTTTTTTAATTTTTATTCCAAACTTATACAATATTAATTAAATCGTATAAAAGAACTAAAGAGACCAACCGCTTGTACAATCAAATTATAAGTTTCTATCAAGTTAGTGTAAATTTCATAGCCAAGAGTTTCTTGTAAATTCTTACCAAATTGGTGTAATGATTTTTGAACCATACCAAGTTAGTCTCATGTTCTATTATACAATCTGATTAATACAATATAAGTGTGTCAGAAAATAAAAAAAATGAACCGAAGAGTGAGTGGGAGAGAAACTAAGAGAGAATGATAGAAATTAAGGTTGAATGAAAAATCGACCAAGAAAGAGAATGAGAGAAATTGAGGGAGAACATTAGGTAGAGAGAGAATAAGAGAAATTGATATAGAGAATGTAAATACGGAAACGAAAAGCCATTTTTATTTATTTTCAAATCACACAGTCGTTGAGCAAAGAGATACAACTTTGAGAGTGAGAGAGTGGAAGGGAGATTGTGTGTGTGTGTGTGAGTGAGAGAGAGAGAGAGAGAGAGACTAAAAACCTTTTTTTTTTTTTTCAATCACCCAACATTAAAGGGAAATTTCGGTATAAGCTTTTCATTGTGTCCTACATGGATTAAGAGTCCCATATTGGCAACAACCACATAAGCCTCCAATGACATGGTGGGTTTTTTAAAATTTGAAATGTAGAGCCGGTTCTCAGATTTTTGTTGGTTTTTGGACCAATTTGTAACTTAATTTTAAATGTACAACCGGCTTTAACAATAATTTTCCCTAATTTAAAACTAATTTGAAAACAAAACTGTTTTCTTATCTAGATGGTAGGTCAATGATCCAGTTTTTTAAAGAAACCTGTGATGTCATAATTGAATAATAAATATTAAAAAAAAGATAGAACACCAAAAATGAAAATGTATAGAATTTTGTCAAAAAAAATTTGAAAACATTTCTAATGTTATATATTCATCATATTAAATAAAAATAATTGTTAAAATAAAAGTAATTTTTATTTATGACATAAATAGAATACACAATTTAATAATAATAATAATAAAAAAAATAATAATAATTGCTATTTGCTACAAGCATTTAAGTTTATTTTTAATCATATTGTTACTTTTGTTAATTTTCAATTTCTACCTTGACTATGATATATCTAAAATTGAAGTAATTAATATGAAGAAAAAATTCTCACGTGCGACACATGTGCTTAATTACCAGTCTACCAAAAGGAAGAAAAAAATTAGTTTTGTATTAATGATATCACATAATTGGGGTGGGTTTTTGGACCATTGATCAAGGTTAAGGGTAGGTTTTAGAAAAAATCTGAGATTTTGGGTACTAGGGATGGGGCAATGATGGTATTTTTCCACCCCGCTCTGATCCCAACCCAAAATCTATCCCAACTATATTATATCACACACACACATATATATGTGTGTGTGTGTGTATATATAGAACTGCTAATATATATTATACCATTCCCCATGGGGATAGGGGAGGTTAGGATTTCTAGCCCTAGTGTGGTTTGGGGCAAAGATGGGCTGGGGGATGCAAAACAAAGCCCCAGCTGCCTTGTTGCCATTCCTAGTTATGAGAGTTGGATCTTGGAGGAGGAGACATCCTTGATGACCTTGAATGCGGAAGTGGGCTTCCAAAATCAAACGGAATTTTCACTTTTCCTATCTACTGCGAATTGTGAGTAGGAAATATGGCTTCATCCAAAATAGCTAAGCTAAGCTAATCAAGGACGGATGGGCCGATACTGGGGCGATGGAGAAGAAGATACCAAGGTAAAGGTAATCCTCAGGGCTCAGGCTCATTCCAATTACCCTTTCATAAGCATACTTATATCACAAGACCACACATAAACCGTATTTTTCTGTCAAATAAAACCTTTAATACTTGGATGGTAGTAAGAGAGATCCATTGAAATCGTTGATTTGCATCATGGTTTTCAAAACCGGACCGAAAAAAGTGGGAACCAGTCAGGTGACCGATTCTGTTTTTCCCAAAAATCGTTGATTTTGGTCAGCAAACCGCTGACCCAGACGGTTAACCATTCAAACAGTTTTGATCATTTTTTTTTTCCAGAATGGGCCAACTATTCGGTTCAAACGGTTAGACCATTCGACCCAGGAACCAGACCCCTGACCGGTTCGTTCTCCGGGTCGGTTTTAAAAACCTTGATTTGCATAGCCACAATTTTATCATCATCATCTTCTCATGATATTTTGTGAGTGACCATGATATATGTCATGCAATGAGATAGATTTCCAATCCAAAAATCCTTTCCTAGCTAGAAGAGACATAGGTGATGTTTGGCAATGATGATGATTTCTCCTTTCCAATTATTCAGGCAATTTTTGGAATCAGTGATTTTTGAAAATCATCAAAATTATTGTTTCATCATTTATGCCATGTAAGCTAATTTTTGAGAAATCGACTTTGAATATGTTTGATACTGATTTTCAAGGGCCAATTATTTTTGTATTAGAGTTATTATTCAATGCCATATCACCTTCAAAAAATCAGAATCAGTTTAAAATCAGGAAATCACTAGAAAAGGTGATCACTAAAAATGGCTGATTTCAATAATCAAATTTTGGCTGATTTCCCAGAAATTGGCATAATCGAACAACCAAACAAGAAAAAAACACTGATCCTTCAAATTCTGATGTGGATCCCATGTAGCGTCGATTTCTATGAAATCATCATCAATGTCAATCACCATAGTGGCTCGAATCGAGAAATTCGAGCCCATTGTAAGTGGGTCTAGACACTGTGGGGTATGGGGAAGGATAGATGTATGCAATCTCACCCCTACATATATAGAGAGAGGCTATTGGAACCTGATCACATAGATTTCAATGAAGCAACCCAATTGTTGCGCCAAGGCCCGCCCTTCAAATACAAATACAGCGAGTGTGTGAAAAAAAAAATGTATAATGAGTGCATAGCCAAGGATTTGAAGATCTGTTAATTTTGTTGGCTAACTTCCATATTGAATATATCATGGAAGTCTGTTATGAAGTCGTAAGTAATCGATAGAAATTTGATAATGCCACCCGTACAATAGAACTTGCTGCATGCTGGGTTGCCCGATTTGAAGCAATAGCTCTGTTGAGTGTTGAGCCTCCCTGGTGAATCCGCACTCTCATTGTGGACTGCAGCTGAATGGCTTCAGTGCAAATTCCTCGATTCATGTTCTTGCTCAACCAAATTGTTTTGTTCATTCTTGTTTTACTTGGTCTTCATGTCCTGATTTTTTGGCTTCTACGTATCATTAATTAGGACTTATCACTAATTTTATTAAGGTTGAAGGAGTTCAGATTTTTTATTCACTTTTCCTATCCACTCTTTACCTGCTATCGTCCTGAATTTCAATCACACATCTCTTAATTCATAATAAAGATGTATGACTCCAATTTTCAGCAGATAGAAAATGAATGTGACTCCAATTTACCCCGGATAGAAAGTGAATAAGAAATCCAAGTGTTAAAAAAGTTCCATCAATTTAATTTGAAACACGGAGCTTCGACAAGAGTTTTAGGCCCATTGAAAATTTAACAAATGCTCAACCCAGCCCAAACAAAATAAGTTGGATTAGACCATTGATGGATTTGGAGCAAGATACACAAGATGGCCCCTCCCGAGCCCCCTTCTTTTAATAGTTGAAGCTTGGAATCTGTAAAGGAAGTACACGAATCTGTTGGCTTTCCTTGTATATGAAGTTATGAACATAAAGCAGCGTTTTCCTAGTTAATTATTGTGGTTGCAGATTTTTGGCCATCATCTTTCAACGACGTAGACCTTACACTATATTCATTAATTCGAGATTCCTTTCCCTCCTTAATATTGGGCTTAAGTTTCAACGACCAGAGGAGGTAGTTAATCAATCAATGGACTTTTCTTTCAGGTATCTTGGTTTTAAAAGTCATTACAGAATCTACGTATCGTAGGAGATTTCCAAACAACCAAAAAACTGCATGACCCATTGCTTATGGACTTGTCCATTTTATCTCTAGACTTAGACTTAGGGTCTTTGTCTTTCGTGCAGTTTTTCAATTATTTACAAGTTGTGAAAATCGATTTTTGGTCTATTTCTATTTGGTACACGGAAGATCTAGCCGTCAAAAGACAGAATATCAAAAAGATATGAGAAGTCCATTTTGGACTGATTTCGGAAAGCTCTAAATGAAGATTCTTGTGTCTTTTGTGTTTTAATCTCATGTGGAAAGACGCACGTCTGCCAAACATGCTTCGGGCTGTTCAGATCTTCATGCAAAAGTTCAATATGTCTTTTACATGTCAGAACTACCACAAGATCTTCTAAAAAAAACACACCAAACGGGCCCTTACTCTGGAACATGCATGGTAGATCTTTTAAGTTTTAACACTCCAAATCAGTAGGGTCGGTAGGGTCTCGGGAGAGGTCGCCCCTAATGCTGAGGTCCCTAGCTTGGCCAACTGAAGTAAGTCGACTCTTCTGCCGACCTAGTCCTATCAAGATTTTACGTCGTCAGGTCGGCGGAGGTAGGTCGCTAACTGAGTCTCTGTTAGATTGGCGGAGGTAGGTCGCTAGTTGGGTTTCTATCAGGTCGGTAGAGGTGTAGGTAGGTTGACCACCACGTCATGCAGGTTGCTACCTGGGCCTCAATCTGGTCGGTGAGACTTTAGTGGGAGGTCTCCCTTCATGCCGAGATCTCAAGCTTGGTCCTAAGGTGGTCATCCCAATCTTGATGAGATGTCTATAAATCAGCCATGGCGAGGTGGTGATGAAATACTCTCAAGGTGTGCCAGACACATCTAATGTGGTTCCAATAATTTTCCATCATTTTGACTAAAACAAGTCATCGTCTACATGGTATCGGAGTGTCATGCAACAATTCTGTATTCGCCACATGGGCGCGCTGTAACTAGAGGAAATAATCTGCCCTCATCACCCTTGATCATGAAACTGTAAAATAATTCAAGAGTTTGTCTTCTAACTTTATAGTATTAATTTATATTATAATATGGCGGGCGATTGAAATCACAATCCAAACTTTATAAAAGCAAATCCGTAGAATCGAGGTTGGAAGGCACTCAACACAGGAGCTCTGGCCTTCTGGGCACTGAGGTCAGTGCAGTACAAATAATTCCACTGTAACGTAATACAATCTCGCACTAACCACTAAGCTCCGTAGATCTCCACTTACAACTCAGTCCCGTTTAAAGCCATAAGCACTTTTAGAAACAATTACTTGAAAAAGGAAAGAACAAATTAATTAGACAAGAATCACCGTTTGGAAAATAAAAAAGAAGTTAGATAACGCACTGGTTTTGGTTTAGTGTATCTTGCTGGCGTGTCAACAAAACCATCTTTGCTAGCAACAAAATCAGAAAACAAAAAAGCAAAACAAAGTGAAATCCGCCTCAGCAAACCATCAAGACGGGGTCCATAGATCATATGCTGACATTTTCTGTTTCTTTTTCCGTGCTTGGAAGGACTATTTAATCTTCAGTACTGGATACCCTTTTCATTTTCTGGCAATCTGGTGGATGAAATGATCAAGGAAAAGAGGAAAAAGTAACTTGGGATAATGCCATTATGTTGTCAAGTTTATCTGTTTATGTATAACTACGCTACAAATTCAACGTACTTAAGACAAAACTAGAGTCAATTTAAGAGAAGACCGCACTCATTACGTCTATGTATATCCAGTTTTTCTATAGTTATTATACGTCGGTCTATTTTGCAAATCTTCACTGCCAATGACAAATTTGTTTCAGTTGAAGAGAAGCACCCATCTTTTTTGGAGCACTGATCGCAAATATTCTCATAAAGCAAACCACTTCTTTTTGGCTTTTTTGGGTAGATATTATGGAAAAGGTTTGTGTTGCCACCTTCATCAGAGCAAGCAACTATATACATATCACATAATGTGATCATACTCATCAACATAGCCTAATGTGTGTCTCCTCCCTCCTAACTAGGTGTAATTAAATGTATAAAGTGTCTTCCGATCAGTTAATTTAAAAGACAGACACAGACCCAGAAAAGAGTTTTCATGATGAAGGTGACAGAGATTAATTTCAGAAAATTATCGTCTTGACGCGATAGCGATAGCATGAAAGGAGGTGTCTAGCCTTTAATTTTGAATACTAGTTAAGATCTTCGTCCCCCCAAAAAAAATTTTGTTGATAACTAAGCACGTAGGTCTCTTTCTCATGGCCGGAGGTGTGGGATCCAGACGACTCAGAAAACAGTGTATTCTTCTCATAGGTAACAACTATATATATTTTATATAGTCTCTTGCTGCTAATATATATATATATATATATATATAAATATTCAGTGTCGACAACTCTGTTCGTTTTGCTGGATTGAAGAGTTGTTTTATTGATTACAGTGGTAGCTGGTTTGGAGAGGTTCGCCTTCAAGGGGGTGGCGTCAAACCTGGTAACTTACTTAACAGAAGTAGTGAAGTTGAGCAACTCGTCCGCGGCCAAGACCATTAACAGCTGGTGTGGGGTTACATCCATGCTGCCCCTCTTGGGCGCACTGCTTGCAGACTCATATTTGGATCGATATTCCACCATCCTGGTTTCTTCTTTCCTCTATGTTGTGGTGAGTTTCTTAATTATTGTACCCTTTTCATCTCTACTGATCAGTAGTACTACTTTGTAATCTCAATCCCATACTTAATTAGTACTACAAGATCGACCTCTTCTGCATCGCTAGCTCCGATTAACCATGTTTTCCCCTCCTTATTGCCTCTTCCTCATCAAGGGGCTTGTGGTTTTAACATCAACAGCACTCATTTCAGCATGGATACCCAGGAGCAAGACAAGCTCTTCTGCATCGCTCTATTGGTCTCTCTATTTGATTTCAGTTGGCCAAGGAGGATATAACCCATGCTTACAAGCCTTCGCAGCGGACCAACCGGAAAACGATGATGATGACTTGTCTTGTACAAGCGACGACGACCAGAGTTGTGACAGCAAGAAGAGCCCGTTCTTCCAATGGTGGTATTTTGGAATTTGTAGTGGCAGCCTGTTGGGTGTTTCTCTCATGTCCTACATTCAGGACACAATTGGTTGGGGGTTGGGATTCGCCATCCCTACAGTTGCAATGGTATTATCCATTGCGTGTTTCTCTACTGGAACTCGATTCTACATATATAAGCAGCAGCCAAATGGCGGAGACAAGAACAAACTTGAAACTATCATCCAATCCATCAAAGCAACTGTGTCAAAGATGGTGAATGGCAGCATCACTTTAACCAGCAAAGAATCTGATGCTGCCGAGCTTGAGTAAGTTTTAATTCTTCTATTTCTGGATCGAGGTTTTCAGTTTTCTACACCAAGTACACCTAGTTAGTAGGGGTGTGATCAATTATGGACCGGATTTGGTCCAATCCAATCCCGTCCAATATGAGTCTATTACAGATATTCTGGACCACTCCAATATGAGTCCAATCCAATCCCGTCCAATTGTCTGATCCATCTAATCTAATCTGTCAAATTGGTTTTAATTTAGATTGGTTCCAACCCACACCTACACCTGGTCGTTCTTATCTTCCATTAATGGACCGGATATTGGTTCAGTCCCATATAAATCCATCAAGGAAGGACCAGGTCCAATCCAATCTAAATAAATAAATAAATAGTTAGGACCATTGAGTCTCTACGGGTCCAATTCAATGTGTTTTATTGGTCTGTCCAACCTGTCCAAAAGGGCTTTGTATGACATGCTTGACCTATTAACGGTACAGGATGAACCCAACTAATCCACCCATTTATAATCTGCCCATTTTCTTAGCGGGTTACGTTGGAGATGGGATAGCCCATTGGATATGGTTAAATGGCTGGGTTTGGATAGGTTGTGGGTACTATTCAACCAGAATTAAACAAAACCTCATTCCTATTCAGGTGGTGAGTCAGATTCAACAGTTCAAGTCAAACGAGTCATAATATCATTAATTTAATAATATATAAAAATAGATAAAATACAGAAACTTTAGCAAAATTGTAAAAAAGGACACGTCTCTAATATTATACACTCATATGGGATGTAGCTAGGTAGGATCAATTAGGGGTGTCAATTGGACTGGATTTGGTCCAATCCGATCCAGTCCAATTTGAGTCCATTATAAATGGATTAGGTCCAATTCAATGTCTGGACCATTCAATCTGTTGGAATTCGTTTTGATTTAGATTGGTTTCAATCCAAACCTAGTCCATTGACACTTATATTCTAATGGACCAGATATTGGCTTAATCCAATCCAATCAATATAAATTTATTACGGACTAACCGGGTCTAATCCAATCTAATAAATATTTTAGACTGGATTGGTCCAATCTAATATGCGTTGTTGGCCCGTCTAATCCGTCCAAATTGATTTTGGACTGGACGGGGTCCAATCCAAAACCGGTCCACACTCTTAGGAGCAATACTGTGTATTAATTATATTAACACCATTTAACTCCTGTTTGTAGTTGTAGAGTGATAAAAAAGATTCCAAATTATAGGAGGAAGCTAATCCAACATTTGCTTGTCTTTAGGCTACAAGGGAAGCCGCTGTGCAACCAAGAGGTTGATAGCCCCGGAAGCTTTGATAAAAAAGAGGCGCATTTGATGGACGATGCAAGAGCAGTAGTGAGGCTCTTACCCATATGGGTGATGCTCCTAGCGTTTGCAGTTATATTCCAACTGCCATCCACATTCTTCACCAAACAAGGGATGACAATGAAGAGGAAAATCGGAAAAAGCTTCATAATCCCTCCTGCAACACTACAGAGCGCCATAACCATCTCTATAATTCTCCTAATGCCTTTATACGACAAGATGATCATCCCCATGATGCGGTTTGTCACTAGAGATGACAAAGGCATCACTGTGATGCAAAGGATGGGAATTGGAATGTTTCTCTCTGTCATCGCAATGGTCACAGCAGCAGTTGTCGAAGCGAAGAGGCTCGAGATTAGCAGATCGCCGGGGGTTCTTGAATCAGAAACAGTAGTAGTAGTAGTGCCATTAAGCATCTTCTGGTTGCTACCTCAGTACATACTCCTGGGCGTTTCAGACGTTTTCACGGTGGTCGGGATGCAAGAGTTCTTTTACACCCAAGTGCCTAGTAGAATCAGAACCATGGGGGTCGGTCTGTATTTTAGTGTTTTTGGAGTGGGAAGCTTCCTGAGCGCCCTTCTCATCTCCGTCATTGAGATAGTCACAAGTGCGAGAGGAGGGCATAGCTGGTTGTCAGATGACATGAGAGAAGCCCGGCTAGACAAGTACTATTGGCTTCTGGCCTCCTCTGGCACCATAAGTATGCTACTATTTACATGTTCAAGTAAATATTACGACAGTGGGAATAAGAATGATAATGCCTCTGTAAATGAAAACTGTAAATGATCAGCTCCTAGTTTTAACTTGGAGAAACCCTTTCTTTAGCTTTTGTACAAGAAATAAAAGACTCATAATTTAATGCTTGCCTCTATAAAGAGTTAAAGACCAGACACCAAACGAGGGGCAACTACTAATTAACTACATTAGGCTTATTTATCAAACAGGCCACTGAACTAATAATCCTACTAATGTAACCAGCTGGATATATATAATGCAGAGGCTCAAGTCATAGAGAAATAGATCATTCTATAGCTAATTAAGTTCACTGAATTCTTACTGCATCACTGGTTTTGTCTCCTTGAATCACACATTCAGACTCCTAGCTTGTTAATGGAGGGACCAGTCGCAGCACATAAATAAATCGGCTCGCTGTAATCAAGCACAAATTTGGTCATCTGCGCAAGTATCTCCAGATGGTATAATCATACAAAATCTGATTACGTATTAATGAATAGTTTCATGGCTTTCAGTAACTTGAAAAAATTGTATTAAAAACTTTGATCAGACTGGAAGAGTGGAACCATATCAGTCAGAACTGGCAGCCAACCAGATGCTTTCGACCCTTGACCTGGGTCAGATGTGAGCAACCGGATTGATCCAGGGAGAACAAAAGCAATCCCAAATCTTTTGGGTGGATGTCCTTATTCTTAAAGTGAGATTGGAACATAATATCCGCCTCTACCTGCTCAAATGGGGAGGGCTTTTTTTGTTTGGAAAATTAGATTAATTTTGAGATGGAGATCTGTTTTGGGATTTTACAACACATACCGGTATGGGTAGTGATGTAACCGTTTTTGGTCACGTACCATTTTTTGGGATGTGTAAAATTTTTTTGGCTAAGTACCTCGTGTTTGACCTGGTGGTGACGTGCCTTGGTGATGAGCTACTTGGTGGCGAACTTCCCGGGGGAGAATTGCCTGGTGGCGAACTGCCTGGTGATGCTCCCTGGTGGCGAACTGCCCGGTGGCGAACTGCCCGGTGGCGAACTGCCTGGTGGCGAACTGCCTGATGGCGAACTGCCTGGTGGCGTTGCCTGATGGCAAACAGCCTGGTGACGAACTGCCTGATGGCGAACTGCCTGGTGGTGAACTGCCCGGCAGTGCTCCCTAGTGGCGAACTGCCTGATGGCGAACTGCCTGGTGACGAACTGCCTGATGGCGAACTGCCTGGTGGCGAACTGCCCGGCAGTGCTCCCTGGTGGCGAACTGCTTGGTAGTGCTCCCTGATGGTGAACTCGTCACTTGACTTGCTCCTGGGCGGTCTGCAACTCTGAGGATGGTGGAGCTCCCTGGTGCAGCGCTACCCGACTACCCCCCGCGTGAGGTGATTTTCTCTCCTTTGTAGACGGCGGGAGCTGAGGGACCTGCGGGAACTGAATCAGAGGACCCGGGGGTATTTTCCCGACGGGGACTCTCCGATGCCTAAGTTAGCATTCTGATTACAGAGGGCTTGGAGAGAAATGAGAGAGCTAGAGAGCGGGGGTTACCATACTCTTTTTTCCCTCCTTTGGCTTTGGGGTTGGAGTCCTTATATAGTGGTGCCCTCGCGGGTTAGGTGGGTAAAAAGCCTTCAAATGGTAAGACGTCATATCCCGTCAGAATCGGGGTACGGTGATGAACTCCTCGAGGTTGTCAGGTCGGCGCCTGTCAGTCGACGGGTCGGTGTCCGGGCCAGGTTGCCAGGCCGGCGCCTGTCAGTCGACGGGTCGGTGTCCGGGCCAGGTTGCCAGGCCGGCGCCTGTGTCCGGGTCATGTTGTCAGGTCGGCGCCTGTGTCCGGGCCAGATTGCCAGGTCGGCGCCAGTGTTCGGGCCAGATTGCCTGGTCAGCGCCTGTGTCCGGGCAAGATTGCCAGGTCGGCGCCTGTGTCCGGGTCAGGTCATTAGGTCGACGCCTGTGTCGGGGTCATGTTGTCAGGTCGGCGCCTGTGTCCGAGCCAGATTGCCAGGTCGGCGCCTGTGTCCGGGCCAGATTGCTAGGTCGACGCCTGTGTCCGGGTCAGGTCATCAGGTCGGCGCCTGTGTCCGGGCCAGATTGCCAGGTCGGCGCCTGGGCCCGATTCGGCCAGGTCGCGCGCAATTCGCGCGGCGCCTGTGTCCGGGTCAGGTCTTCAGGTCGGCGCCTGTGTCCGGGCGAGATTGCCAGGTCGGCGCCTGGGCCCGATCCGGCCAGGTCGCACAGTTCGCGCGCAGGCCGCGCGCCGGCGCCTGTGTCCGGGCCAAATTGCCAGGTCGGTGCCTGGGCCCGATCCGGCCAGGTCGCGCAGGTCGCGAGCAGTTCGCGCGCAGGCCGCGCCAGGTTGCGCGCAGGCCGCGCCAGGTTGCGCGCAGGCCGCGCCAGGTTGCGCGCAGGCCGCGCCAGGTCACGCCAGGCCAGCTAGACCGGTGCCCGGGTGGGGGGGGGGACCAACTTGGTAAGTTGTTGCCTGGGGGCTTGCCTAGTTGTCACGAGGTGCCACGTGTCGCAATTTCACTGGAGGGCCAAATCTGCCCTCATCAGGTAGGGTATGGTACTAGGCTAAGTCGGACCCTCCCTAACCTGCATATTGTTGAAAAACATGTAAATAGGCATTGAATTTAATATTATTTTAAATTTATGCAAAGGAATCCATAGTTAATCAAATAATTGAAAATTTTGATATTTATTTCCATTACTTTACTTGTTTATTGGTTTTATATAATAGGAAATAATAGAAAATTAGATACAAATTCTAAACCCAATTCGTCTACCCTACCTGCCTCACCCTCAAATGTGGGAAGGTTTGTAGAGTCGGGGAGGGTTTTGCTTTTACATATGTGGGGAGGGTTTGAATGTTGAAAATCCAACCTGCTACATGTTTTGGAGAGAATACAAGTTGGGAGGTCTAGAGAGATGAATAAGGTCTAGAATTTACAAAAACCTCCCCAAACTCATATTTTTGCCATCCCTATGCCACCACAGATGACTCAAGGACTTTTATGTCAATACCAGGGGGAAAAAAACACAAACTTAGGCCCAACGGTCTAACTGGACTAGACTGGATTATTGAACCGGGTCCAGCCCTTTTTTATTTCAAAATATGAAACACATGGAATTGATAAAACCATTGATCTTGGTCAAACCATGGCTGAACCGCAAAAAATTTGAATCGATTACCAGGTTTCTAGAGTTCTGCAATCCTTTTTACCAGTGTCAGTTATGGTGTATGCCACAATCGAAGGCCTAGAAGTATTGGACCGAGGACTAGAAAATTGTGGGCCTTAGTAAAAGCCCGAGTTAGATAAGCCAGGCCTTTTAGGCTATGAAAGAATGCCCTCAATTACAGTTAAACCATGGTGCACAAATTCGTCGGCGGATCAACACTCCAGCATAGCGCTGGGCTTAAACCGTGAAATCATGGCCTTGGATGCATTGTTATGGTCCTTATGGATTCATCTTACGTCATTTCATCCAATTTAAGGTGGTGCGGTGGTGCCGCATCAATACATCTAGAGTCCGTGGGTTCACGGGAAGTGTGAACCCACCAACCAGAATTGATCACGTCTCCTCGTTGAATTAACAGAGATCTAACAAAATTGCTCTGTTAACTATGGTTGAACCGGCCACTAAATGACAAAAAAGCAATAAAACCCACACTTTTGGACTTCCTCTCATTTTAGCTCTCTCCTCATCATCTCTTACCATACTTGACCAGAACACCAGTGATGTTTGGCATTAAAAATCAACCAATGACCGACAACCAGCGGCGAGCGGTAAATTTATCTCTTATTCTCTTCCTCCTCCTCTCCCTATTCTTCTTCCTCTTTTCTTCTTTCTTTGTAGTATATATTTCTCCTGATTGGATCGACTTCCTGAGTTTCAGTTTCAGACATGGTCACGGGCACCAGGCAATACAGCAACTTCTAAAGAAAAACAGAGTAGACTAGAAAAGTATATTGATAGAAATCTGCCGGCAATAGCTTCGTCACAGCAGTCGACAGAAATGAGAAAATAAAAAGGGAAAATAAGAAGGAGAGGAGGAAGAGAAAAAGAAGAAAAAGAAGAAAAAGAAGAAAAAGAAGAAGAATTTGACGTCGAGATACAGATTACTTGTTCCGCTGAATGATTTTAGATGACTACTGGTTGATTTTTTTATGCTACTGGTAGATTTTACATCTGACTTCACGAACGCTGATTGATTTCTTACCGTCACCAATAGATTTTACGATTAATTTCACGAACGTCGGTTTGCAATGAGGTCGCCGATGAGCTTCTGGACTATGGCTGGGTAGAGATACAGAAGAAGAAGAAGAGTTTGACGTTAAAGATGCAGATTCATTGAAACCCGATCTGTACTTATTTTCATTATACTTTTATAAACTAATATTATACTAATTTAGTAATAATTTAATTTATATTTGTTAATAGTAAATTGATATCTATTAATAATTTAAGAAGTATATATAAGTATTTTTTTATATATGTAATAGTATCGGGCTGGGTTTATTTGAAAAAACTCAAGCTCAAGCCCACCAGCTTAAAATTTTCCAATCTTGAAAAATAACATGTCAGACCGAGCCGTTTGGGGTTCCTGTCCAATGAATAGGTCTAATTGTATATATAAACAATTGGATACATCAAAAGTATGATCGGGCTGGGCTTGGCTTAGTCTGCAACCTGGCATGGCCTAGCCCAAGGCTCAACCTAGCATGACCCAATTTACACATTTATTTGAACCCACCCAATACTGGGGATGGGGTGGGGAAATTCGAGAATTCCCCATCCTTAATGAGTGGGGTGCCTTGCCCTTGAACTCACCCGATATCGAGGAGTGGCTGCCTTGCCTTCAACCTGCTTGACACTAGGGACAGAGCAAAGATGGGGTAGAGTGCCTTGACTATGGGGCAGGGATAGAAATGGGGTGCCCCGCCCTGAACCCACCCCGTTGTCATTCATATATAATTGTTAATTCTTAGTGAAATTAATAAAAATGTTAGCTTTTGTAATTATTTTTATTTATTTAAAGTTAATCAAAATTTTATGTAAAAACAATAACAATTATTAATAAAACTAAACTTATTAAAAAATATTTGTTCATGTTAAATTAAAAATAATTATTTTTTGTAGATCAACATTAAATGAAAATACAATTATTAAAACTTTAGATATTAACAATAACTTCAAATACTCTTAGTTAATTAACAACGAATTTTGATTATTAATTTAACATTAATTAATAGTAAATAAAATTATTAAATTTTTCAGATTTTCCCGTGGATCGCATGGGTCCCCGCTAGTTTATATTTATTCTCCTTCCAAATTGAGCCCTAAATCCCAAACAAAATAAGAAATTGACATTGCCAAATACATTTCTTGTTAGGGGTGAGCAAAAAAAAACCGAAAAACTGAACCTACCGAAAAAACCGACCAAAACCTAACAAAAAAATCGGTTAACTGAACTGGTTGGTCCGGTTTTGGTTTGGTGATTTAAAAAAACCGAAGGTACCAATTCAGTTTCGGTTAACTAATTTAAAAAACTAGTGGTTAACCGAACCGACCGGTATACATGTTTTTGTATATTTATGTATATTATATATATTATATGTATTTTATATATTATCAAATAATAAATACGCATTACATATATAAATATATATATTTATAATATATTATTTATTATTTAAAATATAATATTTTATATATATTTATAAATTTTTATTATATTTATATATATTTTTATAATAAATATTATAAAGTCAAAAAACCGAAAAACTGACAAACCGAACTGGTCAACCGATTAACCGACTGGTTTCGATTTGGTTCCGGTTACCGGTTTTCCAAAAACTGGTACTACCGGTTCGGTCCAGAAAAAAGGTCCACGGTTCAGTTACCCGAACCGCGAGCACCCCTTCTTATCTAGAAGATATCTTCTGGAGTGATGCCAAACGGGGCCTAAATTAAATGGCCACGTTCACCTCCCATAAAGTTATCTAGTGTGAACACAACTATTCCAATTCCGATACCTTGAAACAATTTTTCTGATCATTCCTATTCTAAGATTTGTGGTGCAAATGTCTGAAAAGGGGAAGGTGCCAGGAAGGCCACAACTCACAAGGAAGACTCCGCGCGCATTAATTTATTACATGGAATGGAAAAGTTCTTCAACCAGATGATAACGATGCTTTGTTCACGTTCAATCAAAATGCACAAGTTTTAAGCCTCAAAGCCCAGTAACAGATCTTCTAATGAATTTGTAAGGATATCCGTCGTCCAGGTTTTAAACAGAATTCTAATAGATACATTCGTAAGATTTCCGTCCTTCAGGTTTCGTCTAACTGCGAATGGGAAGCAACTCCTGTCCTTCCCCATCCACGCCGACCGCCGGCCTCCTAATTCCCATGTTAGGCGCAACTCCGTCACCGGAGCTTCTACGTGGGTAACTCAGCCCATGGAGCCAGCTGTTATTTCAATGGCGATATCTAATTCTTTATATTTGCTCGTCATCGTTCATGAATATACCAAGAAAAAGAATTTATAAGGAGAAAACAGGGATCATCAAGTCTTCTACCAACCCATGTAACTGAACATCATTCTCTTTTTACATAAACAAAAGAATCAGTACATGAAGTGAATATATATATATCGAATCTCAACAGAAGAAGAAAGCCAACCAAAAAATAAAAAATAAAAGGAAAAGAATAGCAACCCCACAAAGAAACTAGATTACATGGGTAAGACATATTGGAGAAGAGAAGAGAGACCATCGTTTCTCCATGATTTTAATGCTTCCGGGTCCTCTTCTGGTACTTGTCTTTGATCCATTGGAAGCCTACAGAGGTCCCTTCCTTCACTTTTTTGAACCCTGTCGAAGCCACAGCTTTGCTTTTCTCGAAGCCTTCGCCCATCTTCTTCTTGCATTTTCCAACTGCATCTCCGCTCTTCTTATGTTGCTGCTGAGGAGGAACTGGGTTTGGATTGCTGTAGTCCCACTGATCCGCCCATGAAGTCCCAAACGAGTTGCTTCGTTCCATTGCAGAAATCGCACTAACAACGATATCTTTCTTCCTCGATCTGTCCCGACTCCTGATCAAAGAGTGAAGAACTCGGCTATGAATTTGTTGAACGAGTAGTCGCGACTTACGAATTTGTTGAACGAGAAGGCCTCGATCGGCCCTTGGCTATTTTATACTTGTAGAGTGGTATCGTGTATGGCGCGTGGGCGGCTCAAATATTTGAACTTTCTAATTCATTCCAAGTTATGCAAGGACCAAAATACCCTTTGAAATTAACAGAGTTTAGAGAAATCCTCTTCTAGAAAACATTGATAAACAAAAGGTAATTTTGAATCTTGTTATGAAATGCCAAAACTAACCCTGCTGTAACTGGTCGAAACCCATATTACCAAATCTACATCAGATAGCAAAAAAGATAAAAAAAAAAAAAATCAAATCTACATCTATCACTTGGTTCAGGTAAGCCTGTTAAGGCAACAGTACTTGACCCTTGATGATCCATCAGGCCCCAAATGTAAAGCCCATGTTTGGATAGAATTTGATGCAGGTCCAATGTTCTATGAGCCAGAGGCCTGAGCCCACCGGGCTAAAAGAGGAAAGTTTCAAAATTCCATATGGGGTTTTCATTTATGTTGGCCTGTGGACTGAATGCAGGCAATGAGGAATGAAGGATAGTAGAGGCTTGACCTGAGGCAGAAGTGTTAATAATAATAATAATAACGGTGTGTAGGGTTTGAGCTTGAGATAATGAGTAATTAAGAAATACTTTGAAGCTCATGCTAGTGCTTTGCTTTTTTGAGTTAGTGACTGATTTGGTAGGGCTTGTTGATATTGATACGTACAATACAATAGACAATGATGTCAAGAATGTGGAGGAAGAAGAAGAATTAGGCTTTATATAGTATTTTAATATTCAATGACGACATGGGTGATGTGTAACATTTTATAAATTGGTAATTGGTAATTTATTAGGTATATACGTTGAGTGTACATCATTTTAACAATATTTTATAAACTTATACAAAATTAAATAAGGCCGACCCAAATTTTAATTGAAAGGGTGAAGGGGAATGGCGTTTTCTGCAAAATTCTGGTCAGGGCGGTGGATACGGGTCGGTCTTAACTTATTCATCCTCCTTTCCTTCCAGTCGTCGCCAATAAAATAAAATAAATTGTGATCACGCGCCAAAAAATTTAAATAGTTAAAAGTTAAAACAAAGAGAGCAAACTAGGAAGATGAGGAGATTGGATTATCCTTTCTCTTTCTTTTGTAAGGGCGAGGGCATTATCGTAATATAAACCCTGCTCATAACTACATCTCGGTGTGGTGTTCTAGTAATTTCGGAAACATTTGACTGGACCTTGTTGACATGATGAATTGGATGAGAATGGAGAGGAGTCCATATCTGCGCTTGTGTTATTCGCTTTCTTTGTGTAATTTCGGAAACATTTGGCTTCTAGAAAGTCAACGATGGACGACGTGACATGCCTGGTTTCCAGGACATCGCCAAATGGCAAATGCCATTCTCCCTCTCTCTCTCTCTCTGCAGTTCAAGGTCAAAGATTTACCAAAGCGTCTCCTTTGCCTTTTCACATCGCACCTAGGCCTCGTGGGTTCTTAACTTTTTTGTTTTAAGGGAAAATTATTCATCAGTATCCTCTATTTTGGCTCGACAATTTGAAAATATTTAGACTTTCAAAATGTGACGATCTAGTACCTATCATTAATCAGTTTGTTGAACAGTCCTAAATTCTAGATTCTTCTAAATAATCACCAATTTTTTTGAATAAAAAAGGCTAAGATTTGAAATTCTTCAGTTTTTCTTGTCAATGTTTGGATGGTTGATAAAGAAAATTAAATGGCATTCGAAGAACATTTTTAATTTTTCAAATGTCACTTAATGGCTGATTAAGTGAATTGTCACATTTTTGAAAGTTCACGTACTGAATAATCATATTTTAAAGTTTGGGAACCAAATTATTACTCGATTCAAAGTTTGGAAATTCTCCCTTATTTTAATCAAGAGATGACTTCATCTATAAAACACAACAGAATTGGCCGTTATCATACATCATTTTCTTATTAACATTTCGTTTCAAATCTCTTCTTTTCTTGACATAGAAGAAACATGTGATGTGGATTGGTCATTTGAGAATTGAGACAGGGTATTTAATAGATACCCAATCAAAATCATCCATGGACCATCGTTCATGTGTTGTATATTAGGGGACAATGACAATCATATACCAGCTAATTCTAATTAACTAACCATTTGGCTGCAATGACTATTTTTAAAGAAACTCTACATGGGTGGGAATGGATTGTGTCTCGGAGATCACATCTCCACCCCACAGCACATCCCTGCCGTGTATTAGTAACATCTTCCGATAATGACATTATCAGTTCGATGTTCCCGATACAAGCAGGGATGTGCTGTGGGGCGGCCCCTTATGGGGCAGAGGTGTGAACTCCTCTGGGGTGGACCCCCCCATAACTCATAACTGGTTAACTGCCGTTGTCTCTTCAACTAGGATTAGGAGGGAAGGATATAGCTAGCTGTGCACATGTGCACCACCAATAGCGTTGCACTTGCAAGCATCTTCACGTTACATGTACAGATGTAAAAGCAAATGAGGCGGGTTGTCTTGGATTTTTTTTTTATCCATTTAAATCGCATTTTGTTGTCAATGGACCCATTAATATGTACAGATGTGGATGCGGATTGATCATTTATGAAATATACCATCTTTAACTACTTTCTTTCTGGGGTCTGGTTTTTTAATTATTTTCTTGACCTGAACTTCTTGGGTTCGAATTATAAATCCGAAATTCAAAACTTAAAAATCTTAATTACCTACCCTTAACTCTTCCATATTGTTTCTCCCCCTGCCCCAGTTATCAACTATAAATCCCAAACTCTTCTTCAACTCCACTTAATTAACCTCTCAAGATTGCCCTTGGTCCTCCTATATTTCTCCCTAGTCCACCACTATATTTTAAAGTTTAAGCAATACATCAAATGAACAATGCCAAAGGATCATTCCAGTTCGTTGGTCCTTAACATATCCATCCAAATTAAGACTGGTTCACTTAACCAGGGAGCTGGGTTTTATAAGCACATTTAGAACAATAATGAACATCAAGAAAATAGTATATATCAAAGAGTATTATTTTGGGATGACTACTCTCTGCATCACCTCAAGACTAATTTCTAGCAGTCATCCCAATTATTCTCTAGAAAGGATTTGTAAATCTGCATCTCATTCAGAATAGAAGATCTGGCTGATGATCCTAAGTAGAGTAACCAAGTCATTCACCATGATTTATTTTGTGGTATTTGTCAGGGCTTGTTGTATAGCCACCGGGAGATGTTGAGAGCATCACCTGAACAAGTCACTGGAAATATGTACTGGGTGTTAATGCCAACCATATGTGAGCTTTATCCATTCTTCGAACTTTACTGTAAATATCTGAAATATATAACAGCACATGGACAATAAGTCTTCTAAAACACCACTCCAATACTTGTTCCCTAGTTTTCAGAGAGAGAGAGAGAGGGAGAGAGAGAATGTGTTCCTTGTTCCTTGTCACAGGGTGCCAAATGAGAAGATACAGATACACTAAAAAACTGACCTGTAAAGAATGTTAAAACTATTGCTCATATAGTCACAAAGTAAGCTAGCTTCTTACTCTGTGTTGTTGAACCAAATTGTTATTTGAGTTCTTGATTCCATTCAAATTATAGAATATAATTGCATCATTTTCATTGAGGATTGATGTTAAATATACCAACTGCTAGATGGTTCGAAACGGGAGCAATATGATGCCTGTTTTCCCTATTCCAGATGTTGTGCTAGTTGCTTTGCACTTTGTAACCAAGGACCTAGAAGATTTCCTCTTATGTCGACCGAAGAGTATGTCCATATCCTTCACAAGATAAAGTGCGTGCTGGCTGTAGAAAATAACTCCTTGGACATCTTTCAATTTATAGGCTTTGATGATATCCAAGAAACATGGTTTGCATATTTTGCCAAAGCTTGCTGTGTGAGGTCAACAAGGTCATACCTATATACATAAAATTCAGCGTCATAAAGTCATTCACAAAATAGCAAGGTAAATTCTAACAGAAACCCAGAAACACCTTGACTTGGTCCCAAATTGATCTTAATGGAAATGCTTGATGAATGATATAATATAATGCCATGAACCATGATGAGGATAAAATATAAAGAGGACGCATGTTACTACACTTCTAATGAGCTACAAAGAATAGAATCACAAATTCCAGGTTATAATCCTACTATTTGGATTTTTGCCTCAGTTTTCTATGCCCAAAAAAGTTTCCAAAAGTCATGATTTTGACATCTCTAAAAGGAATTTCAATAATTAGTCCAACAGGATCAAGATCACAAGTTTTGCATGTGGTTCAAGAAAGCGATGGCCAGCTTGGTTAGTGACCAGAATTTGCTTGAGTCTGACCTTGATCAAGGTAGACCTGGTATCAAGCAATGAGAAATTACACAGAACCAGTACCAACCTAGACTCTATGGGGTCTCAGTGTAATACACCCAGAAACAACTCCTTTATTAATAGGGCTTATTGGGTCCAACCTAATGAGACTTATTCTGTCACCCACACTCTCATTCTTCCATCTTTGTTCATCTCCTGTTAGGGTGTAGGCGTGTAGCTATGACCAAATGAATGTTGGTCAAATTGGAAGGAGGAGAAACCTCAGTTGCCCCTGTTTCTATTCAGTTGCAGCCAAAATTTTTATATTCAAGAAGTTTTGCCTCTTCCCACACAAACATACCATGGACTACTGTCAACTGTTCAATCTACGCTTGGTCTTTAGATTGGAAGGATGACTGGTTTAAATGGTAGATACGAGGGGGTATGGAAAAAGCCAGTGGGATCCAATGGTCCATGTCCCTTTCTAACATATGCTCACCTCAATTCAGCATTGTCCCAACTAATATGAGGTTGGCTACATGAATTCTGTTCCATCATTCTACTCTGTTTAGAGCCATAGTCATTGTTAAATTATGGTTAACTTCTCTTTTTAACATAAAAAAAAATGATGATGGTGGGGGAGGAGTCCTTTTCTGCAAAATGAAAAAGATGAGGGTGGTTACTGGCACCATGGAAGACCTGGTAGGACCCAATTATTTTATCTGCTAATTATATATATATATATACATTGTACATGAAATTATTACAAGTGAACCATGAGAAACACATAACAAAGTGGAAGGTGAGTGGCATGTCTATACTAGTTTTCCTGACCCTATTATGATCAGGACCAAAATGCAGACCCAGTCACCCAGATCATATGTAATAGGGTTGGATAAGTTCAAGTCTGTTGGGTCAATTTGACTCAGTGACAGCTCTAACTTATTTGTTATAGGTCAATTTGACTCAGTGACAGCTCTAACTTATTTGTTATATCAAAGTGATGTGTCAAGAATAATATTTTCTTATAGATAAGCATTATCAGAGCATTGTAAGGAACTTATTATTGAAAGAAACTTTGCATTTTGCCTTTTAGTTCCTCAGAGAACTCTTGGGATAGGGTTATCAGAGCAATGTCACAGTTTTTTTTTTTTTTTGATAAATAGCAATGTCACTGGGTTAGCACCCTATATAGAAGGTTTTCTTTGGTTTTTCTCTAATAAATCTAGATTTTTATGGTGATCAAAGTAATTTTAGGTCAACTTTAAGTTTTACAGAAGAAGATGAATGTTCCCATCATCTTAACCAGCAACAACTTCTAATTTAAGCCTATGAATTTTGTGGAAAATGGAAGGTCTTAACAACAGTGTTTTCAACCTGCTGTTGACCCAGCCAGTTGAACCGCTTGAACCATCACCTGGTCAAGATTCCGGGTCCGGTTTGAGTAAAATCCGAAGAAGGTAAAAAAACCACTGACTTGGTCAAAACCGTCTGACCCGGATGGTTGGACCATTGACCCGTTCGACCCGGTGATCGGGTCGTGGGTTGCATATTAACTGTGTATGCAAACTTCAAGTGGCCATAACTCTGCACTCTGATGTCCAATTGAGGTGATTTTTTTTTATTTGGGAAACTTTTCGAGATCTATGCGTCCCAAGGAACCGTAGATGCCTTGCCCCATTATTATTTTTTTCAAAAAACCATTTTTTGGCCTCAAATTGCAATTTTTTATATTTTTTACAAATAAAAAAATTAAAACTGAATTAAAAACATAAATTAAATATAAAATATTTCATATATTACATGTAAAACACAATTATATGCTATTTATTAATAAAATACATGTTTATACATACCTATATATACATACATGTATATACATATATACTTATATTTGAATTTTCATATGGCTGATGTGGCACGGTTGAACCGGTGACCTGCAACCCGGAGGCAAAAACGGTTCAGCCTCTGGGTTGCTTTTTAAAACACTGCTTAACAATGCAATCAACAACGATGTAAACAAGAATTGCATTTTTTAAGAGAAATTAATTGATCTTAAGAAGACAATGGAAGGAAACAAAGTTTTAAGATAACCACCTGTTATTGGAAATACTGTTGAAATCATTTATCATGATGAAATTATCAGAATATAGCTCCTATAGGTTATTGTCAAATTTTCTAGGGAAGCCTGTAGTTGGAACTTGGAAGAGCCATCCACTGCTTGAGAAGCACTTTTATGTTTCTCTAAAAGAATGGATAAAAGATTATTCTAGCAGAAATGATTCAAAATCTAACAATAGAGGCTATCATAGGAAAGAACCATAATGTTTAAGAAAGCTATTACTCCTAATAAGGTGGTTCCGTGGTTGAAGTATGCACCCCAACTCCATACATAGAATCAAATATACCCTTTGGATTTTAGTTATTTCAAGAACTCTTGGGGATTGGCTAGCCCCTTGTGGGAGGTTTCAATTAGTTTCCCTCCAAGAAACCAGGGCTTCACTGGTGGTCAAAGTAATTGTGCTTCAACTCTAAGTTTCATAGCAGAGGTTAGAATTTTTTTCCACTGCAGCAAGCCCTTATAACTAGAGACCAAAAACTCTATGCAAGAGAAAACTTGTGGCATGCAAGAGGCTCATCATGTTTTCACTGTGTACAAAAACCATAATGGTTCATAAAAGAATAAACCTTTATCATATTTCTGCTAAGGTGAACCACCAATTGGTGGAGTAACAAGCTGTAGAATATAAGCAAAGGAGAGATGATGCTTTGATTTTGTGCAAGGACCCCTTGTAATGTGATATTGATTGATGAAGGGGAACCCAAGAATCCTAGGGGAGATAATGAAGCATCTGTGCTGGTTTTGACACACACAGAACAGATCAATTGCGTGGGGTACATAATCTTCCACCATAAAAGGAAAATCACAAGAGGCATATGTAATCAGTTTATTTATGTAGATTATGTTAACATTTACTTGTTATAATAGACATAGCGAGGAGAATAAAGAAATTGCATAGAGCTTAATAAAAATATTCATAAGATGAAGAAAAAGCAGATGATGATGACCTGTAAGTATTGCATACCACAGATACGGTTGATCAAAAGTATTAGTCCTTTCCCTCAGTGATGCTTTTCAAGACACTTGTTCACTGAGGCATTGACATCTTCCCTTGGAAGAAATTTCCAGCATTGAAATGAAAGATGGATCGGCATCTGAGAATGCAACAATTACATCACCATTTTTGCCCTGTTTCCAGATCATAGACCAAAGGTTCAAAAGAGAAATGTTTATCAAACTGTTACTTATGCCTTTGGGGTTCAGAAAGGAACAAAGGACTCAACAAGGATAAAAGGCATCGAGTTATTAGTCATTGATTAATTGCTACTTACATACAATTCATATATCTATGCTATCTTCTACAGTAATATTGTGCAAGGTATAGCCTCTAGTTTTACTTTGTCAGCTTTGTTCTTGCAACTGTAATTTAATACTCATCAAATTATCAATTCCTTATTAACTAATAAGAAGTGTTTGACAAAGGAGAATGATTGGTCACCTATAATTTCTCAAGTAACCTAGTTACTGTTCCTCAATTTGAAGCTAGACCTTTCACTAAAGTCATCATAGTACTGCATGATTCCTTTCCATACACTAAGCCAACGAGAGGTAACCAAGTCTCACCCATTACTGCAATCATTGTACTTTGTGATGAATGACTCTTCTTGACATGTGCCTACTACTCAGCTTAAACAATAAAATGGCCTTTATACGCTGAAGCATTTACTTTTATAATATGAGAGAACAAATTTATATAAGAAAGTACTTTTTGCATACGAGAGGCAAAAAACTTTTGAGCACACAATACCCACTGACAGAAAAACAATAGACATGCCATAAACAAGTAATCTTCAATACCCACTGAAGCAAAGGACTAAATAAGAAAGTTAACACCCTCCATATACTCTCACAGTTATATTTTTACAAAATTTTCTAGTACTAAACTGTTCATAGTCATTAATAAAAGGGATAGGCAACCTTGGTAATCATACATGCATATGCATGGGGGGCAATAGTACCTAAATTGTACTTTGCAAATTGTATGCGTGCACTGCCAAAACTGGAGTCAGCTGAGATCTTTTATTTTTTTTTTCCTAATGTGATTGTTTATTTTCTATCCATCATCAATTATGAGGATAGCTTGATGGGCAGCAGGTAATTTTTTATCTAATATGTTCTAGAAATGCACAAAATAATTCACAGGTCCAAATTGGTCATAACTGGTGCTACATAGGGCCAATAGGAAAGAAACCAGGGAGCTCTCTAAGCCCCTTGAAGGCTGCTTTAGAAAACAAAACAAAATTGCATGCAGGTATCTAGCAATAAATGTTAGGGTTGGAAAGGTACCTAAATTGAAGAATTTATACAGCATCAGGCCTGGGCCCTTTGGCTGAATCTGAAAGCCTTCCAATGTTAACAACTACTCAAAGCAGGCCTGCCCAATAATCACTGCACACCAAAATTTTGCACTTATTTCTTTCCAAAGATTGTACTATTTTACAAATTTGTACCGTTCAGTGTATTCCTTTGATGATGTTGTTCCCTTCACCCCAATAGCCTTGGGATTAATTTCTCAAGTCTGCTCTTTTAAACACTGTCAGGACTAGATTTCTTTTGCCCTGCTCACAGTGCAATTTTGGACTCAATTTCTCAAGAATATTCACTTTCCAGATTCTTCTTAGAATATTGTACTTTAAAGTAATTAAATTGGACAAATCTGTACAATGATCTTTACAAAGCAACTTGCTGGGAATCCAAGAGTTGGATTAGTCAACATTTGCAGAAAATCCGGATTATAATTAGGGAGGGTTTCATTATCTTCAAGAAGTATTATCCCACCTACCAATATTGATTCTTAAAATTAATGAAAAAAATACTTAAAAGAGCAAATTACTTCCCATTTCGATTAGGAACAACTTGTTCTGTTACTGTGAAAAGATATTGAACTTATATGTCAACTTCTTTTTCTTGCTTGGTGTGATGGTAAAATCATGGGTCAGCATGAGAATACGAGTCTAAGAGTAGCCACTTCATACTAAGATGCCAGACATTAGGTCCATACCCAGTCAATCCCTCCCAAGACCCCAGATAGGCAGGACCAGCATTAGGTAAAGGCCTTTTTCATTCTTTCTTTCATTTCTTTTATTCATCTTGATATGTTCGTGTGTGTGTGTGTATGTGTTTCAGTGTCTACAATAATATGCTGCACCTGCATATACAAGTAAGACATCTTGTTTGTATATCTTCATTTGTTTGGCAGCATTATATGTAAAGCTTGAATGTATTCAGGCTTTAAACACAGCCCCTAGATTTTGTAAATTCATAAACTATAGTATATGATAGTAAAAGGTTACTGTAGAGAGCATCACCAAACAGATTGCTCTAGTGATTTTCACAGTGGAGATCACTAACACTAAAAATAAAATTGAAAGCAGCTGGTGCAAGTTTTTGGGTTAAAAAAAGTGATCTCACTTGCTGGGCGGATGCCTTATAAAGTAGGGCAATCATAACTCAAAACAAAAGTAGAAGAGTACCCCCATGGCTCAAAACAAAAGTACAATAGTACCCTGTAAAAAAATCAGTAAAATAACTCAGTTTTATCAAACTAATAACCTGTAATAACTAATTCAAAGACTCTCTAGCAGAAATAAATCAACTATAAATCTAAGAAAAATAGAGATGGCAATGGGGTGGGTTCTGGAAGGGTTATGTAAATTCTAGAGCCTACCCGCCTCCCTAACCCTCCCAACCCGTACCTGCCCTAAAACCCGTAGTGGGTTGGATTTTGAAGATCCAAACCCCTCCCCACACATGAAAATGCAAAACACTCCCCAACCCTACTCTCCCCACAATCAAGGCTAGGGCGGGGTGGGTTTAGAACCCACACCTAATTTCCTATTATTTCTTGTTATATATAAATAATACATAAGTAAAAAAACATAAATAAACAGCAAAATTTCCAATTATTTGACTATGACATGTAAAAAACACATAAACTATCAATTATCTTTCACATAAAATTCAAAATATCATTAAATTCAACACCTAATACATAAAACTATATGCTTTCCAACAATATGCAGATCAGGGAGGGTGGGGTTTAACCTAATACTGTACCTGTACAGGTTGTAGAATCCCAAAACCCATCCCCACCCCAAAATCCGTCCTTCAAGAAAAAAAAAAAAACTGCCCGATCGGTCAGGGTAGAAATTAACATCCCTAAAGAAAAGTATCTAGAAACAAATCAAGAATCATTAAACAGAAGCAACTAACAGAATCTAGGGACAAAACTGCTTTCTTTTCTTTTTCTTTCCTTTACATAAAAGGTTGACAGAATTTCTGCTTCATGATCAGAGAATCAATGATTAATTAGAAAATAAAACGCCATTTGGAATTTATTGTTTACAGATAAAGAGCAACCTTCTGGTACTAATTCCAGGGAATGTACCTCTTATTCTCATTCTCTCAATCAACACACCAACATCTTGGAAATGGGAAAGGAAACTTGACTTTTTTTGCAGACAAGGAAGCCTGACTTAGGCACTGAAGATAAATAGCATGCCACCACCCATTTTGTCCTAGGATACATGTGCCCTGCAGCATACTTCAAGAACCAGTGTATGCCAGCAGAAAGCTCTGCCGAGATCACTCCCCCAACTCTAATTAGAAGATCAACGCAGTACATGAATAGGATTGTGTTGATAAAACAAATGGATAAAATTCTATAGATAAACACTGTAGCAAAATTTTGGCAAAAAAAAATGCTTGCAATAGGATATATTAATCACAAGAAGTTTCAACTCTCAAGTATGTTAGCATGAATTATGTTTATTTTCTAAAGGAAAAAAAAAAACAGAACACATGGGTAAATTATCCGTAATGATGAGCATAGAGAATGACATTTACCAAAAGAAGGCCGCTGGAGTTGGTTTCAGCGTAAGCCATTCTTATCATATAGTCCGAAAGACGTCGATGGACACAGTCAGCCCTCTTCTCCTTCGTTTGACCATGTATGAAGTATGAACCTGTCTAAAATAATCCTTGGTTCCTTCTCCCACCTTTTTTCTTATTGTAGAACTTCAACCTTATTACCTGAGCGGATGTTGTTTAGTTCCACAAGAAACGTTAAAGGAATATGGATGCCCTGGCAACTCAAAATTCTTTTATTAAAATTTAAAACCTTGTTTTTACAAAGACAAACATAAACCCTAACGTAAACCCCAGTTGAAAATACCTTTTCCATAGTAGATATCAACATCAAAAAAGAAAAACCCAAATGATTGACTATTTGACTCAGACGTCTCAACCGCTCTAAGTTGCCGGCTACGTCTCCAATTTCCCATAGTTCATACTTAGGCCGGCGGCTTCTACGAAAGCGGTTATTATTTCGTTAAAATCAAACTCCCTTCCTTCTTATTAGTAATTTGACATTCATACAAACATTGCCTTCTCTTTCTATCCTTCCCCCGATTCATTCAACTCCCACCCACCCCGAAGTCCAAAACAAGAACGACATTGGAAAGGCTACATAGAAGGAGGAAAATGAAACACACGGAATGTCATCTCTTCGCAGCAGCGATTCTTCTGTCTCTGTTATCGACGTCCGTCTCCGGCTTCCCGTTCTTCTTCCCTAACGCCTCCTCCGTACCGCCGTGGTTTACTCCGAACACCACACCCCCAGCATGGCAGTCCTTCCATAAATTCGCCGGATGTCGCAACGGAGAACAAGTCGACGGCTTGGGCAAACTGAAGGAGTACTTCCATCATTTCGGTTACATCCCCGACTCACCCTCCAACTTCACCGACGACTTCGACGACACCATGGAATCCGCCCTCAAAAAATATCAACAGAATTTCAATCTTAATGCCACGGGAGTCCTCGATAATAGTACGATACAGCAGCTAATCCGACCCAGATGCGGTGTCGCAGACATAATCAACGGCACAAATACGATGAGCTCGGGGAAGTCGGCCGCCTCCACTCATAGCTTGCACACCGTTGGCCACTACACATTCTTCCCTCACCAGCCCACTTGGCCCTCTTCAAGGCTCGACCTCACATATGGTTTCTTACCTGATAACCAGTTATCAGATACTGTTAAAGCTGTGTTTGCCAAGGCATTCGCCCGGTGGGCCGCTGTGACACCGTTAACCTTCACGATGACCGATAGTTACTCGATGGCAGATATAAAAATCGCATTCTATACAGGGGATCACAGCGACGGCGAGCCTTTTGACGGGGTCCTAGGAACGTTGGCTCATGCGTTTTCGCCAACAGACGGACGGTTCCATTTAGACGGAGCTGAGAATTGGGTAGTGGATGACGCCAGTAAGTCATCCATATCATCGGCGGTGGACCTAGAATCGGTTGCTGTGCACGAGATAGGGCACCTGCTGGGACTGGGACACTCTTCCTACGGAGATGCAATCATGTACCCGACGATCTCATCGGGGACGAAGAAGGTCGAGCTCTGGAGCGATGATATTGAGGGAATCCAGCTGCTGTACGGGACGAATCCCAACACCAACATTACTTCATCAACGGCGTCCAGTCGGGAAACGGGGTCGGGGTCCAGCAATGGTGGGGTCCATGGAGTGGGCCGCTGTTGGGGCCTCGTGATTATCATGGCCCTATTTTCTCTTCTGTTGACATTGTAAATACTAAATACAGTATTATTTTTTTTATTATTTATTTGTATTTTACATTTTGTTCATCTGATATACTGATCTACTACATATATTAGGATGCCATTAGATTTCGTTGTATTTTATATATTGATTTTTTTATGTACATTACATATGCCTTTCTATTTGTGGTGGTCTTTTTCTTCTTCTTTCTTCTTGAAGCTCGTATTCTAAATATGCCACTTGTCAAGTTCGGGCCCAACCAAGTCCAAGGTCCAAGAGTAATCCAAAATTGTTGAGTGATAAATTGATAGCAGAAGTAGTTTCAAAAGGGCTATTTGGATCCCGATCTTTCATGCCAACAATTTTATATGCCACGTGGCCAGTTTATTGGCCATGTTGGACAATTGATAATACATATATTTTGGACGCTTTCATTTTCATTTGACTAAAAGGAGGCAGATGCTTTAGTGGACATGGATTTGGAAAAAAATATTATCTCAACATATAAGAGAATAAGAGACCAGATCATTTTCTTCATAACACGTGGCTAGCCTCTCACTCATAAAACGTAAATGACTATATGTTCTTCAAAGACGTATTAATATTAAACACGTGGCTAGCCTCTCACTCATAAAACGTAAATGACCGTCTGTTCTTGAAAGAAGTACTAAAAAAATGTCCTCAAAGACGTGTAGTAGTTACCAAATTAATTTATTTCCATGATCCAACAGAAAAAAAAAAAAAAAACAAGTTTTCTACAGTGAATGGACAAAAACTTAAATAAATGAAGATATATATGGATAAGAGAGATCAGAGATGGAGAAGAATTTATTAAGGTGCTTGGTTTTGCTGATGTAAGAGTAAGACTTATTTTTGCTTTTAAAATTAAACAAAACCATGCATATGAAGACCCCCTAAAACGATAATATCCTCTTGTCACAAAGAGAGCCCAAACAAAATAACCATCAACAAAATTATAAAATTTTCAGTTGGGGAATAGAGTATGTTTGATTTACGATTAAATAATCAATTTTATTTTAAAAGAATGAGACCTAACACCAATACAATGCGTTGAATTAAAGCCATTGCAGTATTTTTTTCTAACTTATTTATATTTATTTGAATCAGCCAATTAGGAGAAGGCTAGTATCCGTTTTGTATAGTATTTGTAAATTGTAATTAAGTCGAGTCGATTCAAGTTGAATTTTGAGTGGCTTGAGCTTAAGCTTGATTCAAAAACTTAGACCTCAAAACTCGGCTCGATACTCATCATGAGCTATTTGAGCTCAACTCGCCTCGAGCCAATTATAAATAAATTTATATTAATTTAAAATATTATAAATAAAAATATATTAAAAGTTTTGATTATAAATATATTTATTTATATTATAAATAATAATATATTAAATCTCTACCCAACGAAACAACCATAAATTTTCCTTTGACCACCTATTATTCATACAATGATTCTTAAGGCTATGTTGGATTTGAAGGAAAAGATAGAAAAAGTATGAAAAAGACAGAAAATTTATACAAGGTTTATAAAGGTTTTCTTACCTTTTCTAAATATTGAGTTATTAAAATGACAGTGTAATATAACAAAACTATAGGTAAAATGTTTATATTTAAAATTGACTTTTAGAAAGGAAGATTAGCCAAAGGTACCTATCTGTTCTAAAGATTTTTAGGCTCAATCTGGGAAGAGTATAAATACAAATATGGGCAGTCCATAAACATGTTTAACAATACAAAATACAAGATTTTGCACTTCACATATTTATATTTGCAGTTTAGGCTCCATTTGGAAGGATTACAAATACAATATGTAGAGTGCAAAACCTTTTATTTTGTATGAAATTATACTGTGCATATTTGTATTTGTACAACTTAGTTTGGAAAAAGTACAAATACAAATATGCACAGTACAATTACATACAAAATAACACAAAATACAAGGTTTTGCACTCTCAAATTTGTATTTGTACTCCTTTCAAATTGAACCTTAGGCTGCGTTTGATTGCAATGCAAATGCAAATATGTACACTACATATTTATCCATTTTTCGGTTCATGAATGAAAATATGGTTCACATTTTAAACCGTTTTTGCATTCACCCTGTTTGTTTGAAATCAGTGCAAAGGTGTGGGCCCATCATTAACTGCTCCAACTATCTTATGCTCCAATGCCTCAACTTTGGCCAAAATGTTAATTATCAAATGAATACAAATTTGTATCCAAAAATTTGGTACAGTAATGCTTTCTTTTTAGAGTACAAAAGTGTCAGAAAATGCAATTTTACTTTGATAATCATTACTTTTTTACGTTTTAAATAAACACGAACCGGAGTGCTTAAATACCCCGGTTCGGCATTTGTATCTCAAACAAACGCAACCTTAGGCTTAATTTGGAAGAAATATGAATACAAACATGTAGAGTGCAAAACCTTGTATTTTGTATGTAGTTGTACTATACATATTTGTATTTGTATTTTTCCAAACTGAGCCTTAGAAATTTCTTATACAAAGGTTTTGCATTAAACATATTTGTATTTTCCATGGTTTTTAAAAACGAACCGGTCAAGGGTCCGGTTACTAGTTCGAACGGTCCGATCGTTTGACCTGAATGGTCGGCCCATTCTAACAAAAAAAATTAAAAAATTAGAAAACTGTCAAAACCGTTTGAATGATTAACCAACTGGTTCAACGATTTGCTGATCAAAACCAACAGTTTTGGGGGAAAAACGGTTTTAGGAGAAAACAGGTGACCAATTCCCGATTTTTCCGATCCGACCGTCCGGCCCTGTCCGGTTTTGAAAACTATGGTATTTGCACTCTTCCAAACTAAGCCTTGAAGTTGGGAAAGACACAAAAGCTGACTATTAGTATTTGGTAAAGATATCCCATCTTTATCTTTTATCTTTGAGTATTTGAGTTTGAAGTTTATGACCCATTTTTCAAACTTAATTTCAAGCTTTCATTCACAAAAGAAGGGATGACCTTCTAGAAATAAACATTACATATTTACATTTTCCGAAGAGAAAAGCCATCAAAAGGGTTTGAAACAGGATCCAGTATGGGGACAATTTGTTGGCACCTGTAGGGCGGTACTATTGGTTATGTAGCCCATAACACAGCCTTCAAGTGCAACCAATTTGGACCCAATTCATTCATTCAAGGCTCAAACAATTAGGCATATTTTAATAATTTATTAACGAAAGAAAACAAATAATTAAATAAATTTGTTGTAATATCAGAAAAAACGCCACCAAGTTTTTCAAGCCATATTTGGTCAATAATAACAACATGATGGCTGTTCTTGAATTGGCGGTAAAACACGCAACCGATCTAATAATGCTAACAAACCAAACATAAATAGTAGGATAAGACATAAACGTGGGGAATCATACAAATTCATGAAGATATTTTAATAGAAAATTGAAAAATTATGTACAATTAACTCCAAATTTCATGTGCATTAAGCCTTTTCTTTCCACAAGGTGATGATGCTAGTATTCAGTCATCATTTTTTTTTTTTTTTTTATCCAAGAAGTGATGGAAAAGAAATACTTCTGCCATGTAATCTGGGTTCCATCGGGATGGGCCCTACCAGTATTTGGATCTATAACCCATAACAACCTAATGGCAAGCCAACTCCGATCAACATTATTTGGGATGACTCCCCAGTCTCTATCATCTAAGTTCCACATATTAAAATGCTTCTCACAGAGAAAGGATTAGTTGAATTAAATATATTTTTTTCTTTATATGCGCTGTGAGACCAATCATTTTATTCCACATCAGCCATAAATGCAAGTGATAGATTGAGTTAGCGATCGTGGGCCATATGTATTTTATGGCCGATATAGGACATAATGATTGGTCCTACGGCCCATAAAACAGACAAGCCCGAATTGGTCCTACGGCCCATAATGATTCCACATCTGGTGACTGCGGGATTGAATCCTAGGTCTCGACTACAACTAGAAAACTTACCGAATTTGGGTTAAGAAATGCCAACCCAATATAAATTTTAATTGGTTGGGATTGATGTCTTAGACAATTTGACCTAATCCAATCATGACGCATTATACTTGGAATTATATATCTTGTACATTTTATATCATACATGATTAAAAGTGAAAGAGAGGATGAGGAAAGATGGTTTATTGTAGAACATTAGATGTTTATATATCATTTTTATATGTAATATGTGTTTCTCATGTATATTATATAGTTATGAATGTTTAATGTTTTGATAGATTTGGTAGGTAGGGTTCCAATCCAAACCAAGTACCCATCCTCTTCAACCAAGTCACCAGACTGGATTAAATTAGGGTTAGGATCGAGGTTTTAAGACACTGAGGTGGGTTAAGGTTGACCTCAACCAGCCAACTTGGCCCAAGTTGCAACCCCACTTCCATTGGACATCTTAATGGTGTTTATGTGCTTTAAGTTTGGAAAATAAGGATCTGTTTGGTTTAATTTAATTCTCTCTAAAGAATCATAATTTCAACTGTCAAAAAATGGTTAATTTTTCTACGCTAAAATTTTCAGCTCCAAGTAATTTTCATATATCCAAATTTAAAAATGATTCTTAATTGGATGCATGACATACACATCTTAATTAGAGAATCTTCATTGGATGCTCTTAAATTTATGATTACCTGGTTTTTTTGATAATCGATTACCTGGCAAATTGAAACCTTCCATATTGATTTTTTTTTATTTCCATTTTTTTTCAAGGCATATTTCATATTGAAGTTGATATTTTAACGGGAAAGTATAGACAAGCCTAATGCAGATTTCTGATTCTCATTATAAAGTTATAAATATTCAAAAGTTTCAAAAACCACACTCTATGCACCTATACCCGTCCGTGAATTGGCATTAATTCCGAGCTGGCACTTACCCCAAATGTACTTTGAGCCTACAAATTCTGACCCTGGGGTTATTGGTCATTCTCCCATATTTTAAATAGGCCAAAATTCTTATGAACACGTGCTAAAGATTTCTGATCCTTCCCCATATATCACATCAGCGTCCCACACAGAGTGTTCCACGTGTACATCTCAATGTGCATTTGAAACATCTCTAGTATTTGTCATTGAGAGATGGTCTTAATAAACGGTTGGGATGTGCTGTGAGATACTGTAAGGTGCCAATGTGAACTCATTTATCCATGTTTGGCCAAACGTCCCAATCCACCTCGTGCCTATTCCTTTAAAGATATTCTTAATACACTGTGGGATGTGATTACGAAGTTGGTGTGAAAAACGCTTTGTGAAGAATAGATTCCAATTCATTCCCAATTTTCGAGAACGGGATCTGGTCCTCACACAGGGGCGCCTTCAGGCACATCCACTGTGCATTAGAAATATCTCACGGGAATAATAACTTATAAGTATGAAAAATGTTTCCAATACTAGGATATGCGTGTGAGGTCGGTTTGAGGCGCCCTGTGTGAGGAGAGCAGATCCGGACGTTTTCGGAATTGGCATTTTAATGGACCCGCTTCTGTTTTGTGATAAGCCCACGGCTCGACCACATAGGGGGTGTCTGTGGCTCTGCTCTCTTCCAAAGACCGAAGTCCGAATCCTAACTCCCTACTCAGTTGTTCTCAGTTCTCACTTGTTTACTTTTTCTGAAGGCTCAGTTTGTGTTTTGTATTATTTTATATATTTATACTATACATATTTCATATTTGACCAAACTGAGCCTTAAGAAAGTAAAGAAGTGAGAACAACTGAACAAGAATCGAGAATCAAGATCCCTCAATCCCCGGCGAAGGCCGGATTCGATCCCAAGTTTCTCATATGAAACTAGCTGGCAACTTTCGAGCTGGACCCATCACCCACTTATGGCTCATGATAGGAAGTTAGGAACGTGTGCAAATGTGAACTCGACTTAAAAGGGCTGTTCAATCGTTCCCATCCATCCCTCCATTCTCTCAATTCTTCCCAGAGACTTTCCTGCTTCTCTAGATTCGTTGCAGTACGCTTTCCTTCCTTCCTTGTTCAGAGTCGTTGAAGAGAACAGAGTTTCTTTCTTTTCTCAGTAACTTTAGTTTTTTCGTCGATGTTTGATTCTTGGGGTAATTTGAGTTCAGTTCAGCTCAGCTCAGCTCAGAATTGTTCGGGTCAGTGTCAGGGGTGGGCGAAGGATTCCCAGTTCACGGGGGAGGGGGTGGGGTGGTCGTAAATACATTGGGGAAACTAATAACACAATTCTGGGGTGGACTGAACTCTAAAAAGGCCTTGATTGTTTTTTCTCCAACCAGATATGTTCTTACATGTGAATTTCCATGTTTCTTCTCAGGTTTTGGGCATATAACAAAAGGGAAACTTCTTTCTTTTTTTTATTCTCTTGTCAAGGGTCAAGACTTCCAACACCAAAGGGTTCATGTCTGATCTTGACGTCCAGATTCCTACTGCTTTCGGTACGTTTGCTTCGTTTTCTATCTCTTTTTTTAGGACGTTAATGATGAAATTGGCCTGAACGTTTTTCCCTAATAACCAGAAATAATGAAAGATACATTTACGTTCCTTTGGGATTCTGTGTTCACTTGCTGTGGGCAGATCCTTTTGCTGAGGCAAATGCTGAGGACTCCGGTGCTGGATCAAAGGAGTATGTGCATGTGCGCATACAGCAACGGAATGGTAGGAAGAGCCTGACGACCGTGCAGGGGTTGACGAAGGAGTTCAGTTATACAAAAATCTTGAAGGATCTAAAGGAGTTATGTTGCAATGGTACTGTTGTCCAGGACCCCGAGCTGGGCCAGGTACACACACCATATCACTATTTTCCTTGGTGTCCCATGTGCTTTGATGTACCTCATATATGTTGTTACTTATTAGACATGAATGTGTGTTTTGATGGTGCAGGTTGTTCAGCTACAGGGCGATCAGCGGAAGAATGTGTCCACTTTCCTTGTTCAGGTACAGAATTTTCTAATCTTGGTGGTTAACTGGTTTCATCTTTCATGTTCTGTTTAGGTATAGCTTTTTAGTTATGCATTTTTCCATTTTTTCAGGCTGGCATTGTGAAGAAGGAACACATTAAAATTCATGGTTTTTGAGGTAATCTCATATTGTATTTGCACGTGGAACAAGAATAATTGATAAGACTCTGGATTTCCAGATATGGTTTATTGGATGAATGTGGAGATCTCGGTTTGTTTATCTATTTTCATGTTTGGTGTCAATGTAAGAGGGTCTATTTTGATGGTTTGTTTTCTGGTGGAGATGGATGAAGTCAAACTTTTGTTAAGAAGCGTGGTTGTGATAGCCTCCTTTCTTGATTTCATTATTTTCTTTCTGGTACTTACTACTACTGCTACAACAACAACAACAACTACTACTACTACTACTAAATAGCTTTGCTGATTCTTATACATATCTCTGTCTTACTATCAATGCCTCTAATTCAAGGCTTTGAGTAATGAAGGGCCCTCTTATATTTTATAAAACATGTTATTCAAGCAGCTGTTGTCTGAAAGGGCAATTTAATATCATGTTCATTAAACTGAACTTCTTAGACTTAGTCATGGGATGTTCTAGCCCTTCAGTTTTGATTTACTTGTATCCACAAAAGAGAACTGAAGAGTTGAGTTGCACATTAGTATATGCGAACTTGTGTGTTTTCTCGTCCTGAAGACAAACTAGTTGCTTTGGGGTCTACCTTAACTATGACCTTATATGCCCTTCACTTCTTAGCAATTTGCATTCCATTGCAGAGGTTCCATAGTATGTTTTTCTAATGAGATTCCAACAATGCAAAATAATGTATATGAATTTGTAGATCTTCAGGTCCTGGAGACAAACTAATTGCTCTGAGTTCTACCTAATCAACGACCTTATAGATCCTCGGTTCCTGGAAATTTGCATTCCATTACACAGATTCCATATTATGGTATCTTGAGTAGAACTTATCTTCACATGATGCACTTCTTTCCAACAAAACAGGGGTGTCCTTGTGGGTCTCATAAGTACAAGTAATACCTTATTTGCTTCCTATTTGCTTTTTTTTTGCTGATGTGAGCAATGTGGTGGGAAAAGGTATAATTTGGTAGAACTGTAACAAAGCTCTGATGCTACACTACATCAGTGTTCAGTGTTTCTCTGATAGAACTGGTCCCTGGAGGCATGGTTGAAGTAGGTTTTCCATCAGAGATTTATGCTTAAGATTTAAAAGTCCAAGAAGAATATGGATATGGAGCTTGGAGAGAACAGTGGCAAGGGGTTGCCTGCACTAAAATTTAAGCAACATAGTAAAGGGAATTATAAAAGCTGAATTGGATGGTGGTGTTGCTCCAGAAAAAAGGGTAGACATTTGGTATAGGGAAGTAGTATGGAATGGAGAAGTTTGTATATAGCTTGGTTTTGGGAAAGGGTAAGAGATCTGGTCAAATGGGATATGGCAAAGGATTGGCTAATGCTATTGGCTCCTTGATGTACGAGCTATTGTGCAGGATTTGACCTCATCCCCAATCAGGGTTGACTATCACTGTTGCTCAAGAACCAGGTTCCTTGGAAATTGGAGTTTAGTACAAGGGTGAGAGGATCTTGGTTTAATGAGGGACTATTGGGCATTGGTGGTCTTATTAGAGTTGAGTTGTCTTATGATCAAGTTGAGGTGGTAAATTCCCAATGGATCCAGGCATTATAAGGTGCACATATGATGGTCAGATGGTCCTTGGTGCTTGGTTTACATCAGAGAAGCTAAAGTCTTAGCTCTTCTGGAGTGGACATTTCATTCAAATGGAATCACTATTTTTTATCAGTTCCAAGATCTGCTATTTCAGTGTATGGCAGTCTCACTAGAGACAGAGAGGGGAAGTTGAGCTCTCTCTCTCCATTTCCAAATGGAGGCTAAGAAGATATATGTTTTCTTGGTTGCATCTTCAAGATTTAATGTTTACCAATTAAGTGATGGGAAGAAACTAGAAGCGCGACTGATTACCCAAATCTTATCTGGCTGATAGGAAGGTTGCCAGATTTTACGGTATATGGATAAGAGGATCTAGCATTCATGGTTGCATAATTAGTCCATAAATTTGCAGAAACTGAGAGTGAACTGTATGTCCAATAATGGCATCATATGAACAGAATTTTACTTGGGGGAATAGATTGCATTCCTTTCCAAGGGAAGGCGAAATTAACACAAATTTCACAAACGAATTACTTTCAGATTTTCCTTTTTCAATACTGAAGTAATGTTTCTGTTAGGAGGGTTTAGCTTTTATTGGTTTTACTACATTCTAGATTTTGTTGTAATATGCTTTAGGGGCTGAGTCAATGATAGGGAGATACATTTTAGGGCTCGAGTGAAGTCCATAGGCACTTTTAAAACCTCAGGTGCTTCCTTATGGTTTGATGAATAAGATAATCAATTGGACCCCATCTACCTTGTAAAATGTCATGGCCAATTTGGCATATAAAGCAAAAAAGAACAGCATTTGGCTGAAATATCTTGAAAGGTGGTTCAGAAAATCAGATTAGATACAGTGTTTTCTTTGGATGCAGAAGCATCAGAATTCATTAAGAGGATGCAGAAACATCAGAATTCATTAAGAACAGAAGAAAATTGTTGGGGTCTCTTAAATGCCACTATGGTTTTAATTGATGTATACAGCTTTGAACAGAAGTACGCCATATGATGCATACGGCATACCCATTAAGTACCTGAGATTTTTTTTTTTTTTTCACTTTAATACCTCCTTTTCTCTAAAATACACCACTAGAGAAAAGGAAAGGGGGAAGAAAGAAATTTCTTGCCTACAAGAGTTGGCATATCCATGTCAAGTTGGATAAACATGATACATTACTTTTCACTACCACCACCACCACCACCAAATCAAGGGCATACCAATGAGATGTTCACAAGATATTCCTTTTTACTAAAGAAAATTATACTGAAAAGTTTTATGATAACCATCTAATATGTCATAAATTAAATTGAAGGTATGAAGTTTTAGTTAAGAAAATAAAATAACAACAAAAAAAGTTATGGAGTAGTTACAGCTAACCATCTATGACGAGAATGAGAAAATAACAGGGGCCAAGTAGATATCAAACTTATTTACTCATTTTGGGAAAATGAATGCTTGTTTTGATAAGTTTCCCAAACTAACACCAAAGATTAAAATGAAAACTCAAAAAGTGAATAAGGAAAGAATCAACAAATTTCTGAAAAATATAAATATGAATCTCTATTTCTTTCATTTTCATTCAGGTGTTTGCAGGGGGGAACAGAATGGATCACTATTCTTTTTGGAGTTTCAATTACCTATAGGGTGAAGCTAGTGGAGCCAAGGGCCAGTGACTAGTTTGTATGATTTATCATTACCCTCATCAACTTGGTAGGAGACCTCTATCTATGCAGCATGTCATTACCAATGGGAGAGAGCCCTCAACTGCTTTTTTTTTTTGATAAATAGAACCCTCGACTCCTTTGGTACTGCAACATAGATGTTAAATCGGTCTACTGAAAGTTTTGGAGTAGTTTTACAAACACTACAACCAAGAATGTTTATGAAGAAAACCCAGACAGTACCAATATAAGCCATAAAAATGGAGTAAAGAGATAAACATTTCCAATAATCTGAGGGGCATCCGCAACATCTACAGCTGCTCCCTGGCAATTCTTCTCTAAAAATTTAAAATTCAATGATAAAACCAATCTCCAAAATAAAACTTCCAATATCTTAATAAGTTTGGGACTGAGTCAGGTCTAAATAGCTTCCTATTTGTATTGGCCAAACTAATTATATAGTAGACAAGGAATATCAACCACCAAACGAAATTACAAAGTATTAACCTAAAAAACCTATACATA
Source organism: Nelumbo nucifera (assembly GCF_055504915.1). Lineage (NCBI taxonomy): Eukaryota > Viridiplantae > Streptophyta > Magnoliopsida > Proteales > Nelumbonaceae > Nelumbo > Nelumbo nucifera. The sequence goes on along the minus strand of NC_142652.1, from coordinate 13,393,153 downwards.
TTTGTCTTAATTTTAGATTGGATTAAGCTGCATCTCATTGATTAAAAAAAAGTTGCATCCTTTTCTATTTCTTCTGAACACCCAATTCTATGCTCACTTTGTTTCTCTATCCTTTTCATTTTAAACAAACAGTTGATTATCTGAGAATTAAAGAAACTAACAACATTGTATCTTTAGCCACTTAAATTGAGATGTATCAAAACAAGCACCAAACTCAGATCAATGAAATGGTTTGTTGTATTCGTTTTATCACACGGAAATCTTTGTATAGATGGGAACTAAGAAAACAAAACTTGGAACTTCAATTGGTTTATACAAAGCAAACTTTTCTAAAGCAGACATGACAAAAATATTTGGAACCTCTCTGCAAATAAATGCAGGTAGGTTACCTCATTTATGAGAATCAATGCTATTGACCCCTGGTTCAGAAACACCAACAAGAGACTTCTGCTTCACCACACTCTCCTTGGTTTCATCACCATTATCATCATCGTCATCAGAATTTAATGTAAACTGCAAGTTCTGTAATTCTGCACCGAGCCGCCTGTAATTCGTGTAATTACTGCCAGTGCCCCCGTACTTCTGGCCGATAACTGAGTATACGCCCACAACCAAAACCACAAGAAAAGCAAGATGGCAGTTGAATTGAATCGTTGCGATTGCTCTACCTCTATGATACTCGGAATGCCCTTTGCACTTCACTGTATAATTCCCTCTGCTCTTTTCATGTAGAGAACACCCGTGAGCAATCAAATTGGTGTAGAAAGAGAAACCCATCTGAACAAACCATGTTCCCTGAAGAATCAAACCAACCCCACGAGATAATCTTGGGAAATTGGATTTGGACGAAACCAATTCGAGAACGGTGGAGAAAATACAAACCGCAATTGGAACAAGCAAAAGATCGAAGTAACGGTTCTCAATTCCAGATGGGTCTTTGCTCTGAAGGTAAAAGAGAAGGAATTCTTGCCCGAACGCGAAAAGAACAATTAAACCGAGGAATGAAGAAGGCAAGGGTATCAAATCGGTGAAACTGACCAACAGACCGGCAACCGAGTAGAGAAGAAACAGAGAAGCAAGTACTGTAATCTCTAATTGGAGAGAGACACCGACTCGATCGTTGGTCCGAAGAGCATCGAATAAGGAGAATAGAGAGTTGAGGAAGAAGAAGAAAGAGAGAACAGAAACAACAATGAAGCTAACAGAGGAGGACGACGGATTCGTTCTTCTTCGGGTTGCTCTTGTTGTTGTTGATGACGCTGCTGCTGCAGGCATGGCTTGGTCCGGAGGAGAAAGAAGAGAGAAGGGGTTTAAGTGTGCATGGAAAGAGACAAGAGCCTCCCAGGCGCCTATAAGCATGAACCCACCTCCTGCTAAGCAGTAGCTGAAGAATCCCATTCTCTGTTTTTGGTCTCTCAATGTATTACGATATCTCAACGGAAGTGATCAGAGGAAGATTTGAAATGGGGGTTTATTCTTCGATGGTCTGCTCCTAGTTCAACCAGTTCACAGCGAACATCGTGGCAGCAGATGTGAACTTCTTGCCAAGAGGCAAGAGCACTTGACGCCAAACTAACTCATTGGCATAAAATAAGAGCTCTCGACTGTCTGATCTGTTTGAGATGGGGTTTGGTGTTGATGTTGATGGGCTCCACTGACAGTACCCGAAGGTGGGTAAAACAAAGGAAGAGTTTCTGCCTTTCAGGCGTTTCAGTGAGTTTGGACCTGCTACCTACAATACAGCTTCCAACATAATCACACTAGTGTTTAATTTGCATCAGCGATCCAAAGAGCATGCTCCACGCGTGCCCCACAACCCATCCCAGTTGTGTATCGGGAATATCTCATATGACAAGTATGAGAGATGTTGTTGATGCACGCTGAGATGTAAATGTGGGATACCTGTCCAGCGCCAATCTAATCTCACAAGTGTGCCAAACCTGGGCAAATAATTAATTGAGTGAACACGCTGAGGGCCCGCATTACTCAATGATTGATTAATTAGCCAGGTTCTCGAATTTGTGTTTGTGGTAGATGTATACACAGCTACACATTAAATATAATTGCCCTCCCAAAAGTATTCAGTACCAAACATGTTTGTGGCATGTAGCTATAAAGAGTCCAATTGCTACGAAAAAGACGCTACCCACCGCCGAATATTCAGCACCAAACATGATTGCTATATCAATCATAGTGTTGGAAGCTATGTGGGTAGTATAGTAGATCAGCAGTACATCATATTGGAAGCTGTGTGCATACCAGATCAGGTCTCATAGAACTTCCTGAGGAACTGACTCATCATCTATTTCTTCGTCATGAATTTCCTACTACCAGGGATTTGTTTTTCCAGTTCGATGCCCTATTTTCCTCACTAATCAGGTGAAGAACATTTATGATGACTTGCCAAGCTCCCCACTTTTGTTTTTACCAATATTGCATTTTGTTCTACTTTAGAATCCTTGATATCTCAGGGATTGGTAGAGATCAACAGGAGATCTAAGCATTTAATTGGGGCTTAAGTATATCCAGTGAACCACACTATTCCCTACTTCATATCTTCTCTACTTCTATACTTCTATGCCATATTCATCTTTAAACCAGAAAGAAGGTAGTTTCTAATCCTTCCAAGCTAAGGCTTGATGAACGGGTCTAGCAAACTCGATATCACCCTTGAAGAAATTTAGAGTGTTGTCTTTTAAAGAAGGGTAGATGGGGGTTCAGAGCATTGGAATCAGTTTGGACCTATCACAACAATAAGGTGAATAAATTGTATATAGAGGTAGGGATGGTAATGGGGTGGGTTTATGGAGGGTTTTATGAATTCTGGGATCTAACTAACTCTTTAAATCTCTTAATGTTAGTGTATGCCCTTAACTCCAATCAGATTGAAATGCATAAATAATTATAAGAAAGCAAATAAAGTACATCATTGTTTCATATTCTTACCATTATGTTTGTTGTGAATTACTCTTTAAACTGAACACTTTTAGTTTAGCATGTTTTTAGCCATTTGATAGACTTTGGGAGCTTATCCTACCATCCCCAAGTCTGACGCTGGTGTGCTGCCAAATTGGTGGAGCAGTTTGCCTCAACTACTAAGATTAGACCTTAAACACAACTAGTGGGTGTTTAGAAGAAACACTGAATGTAGACCAATTTCTAGTTACACCCTGGACCTTGGAGATAGATGGACAAAAATTGGAAAGTTGCACTTAACTTCTAACTTAATTATGATATTGCACTAAGTATTGGACTGAGCTATCTTTGATGTGCCAACTAGTAAGATCTATCAAGAGTCAAATACTTGGACATGTTGGGGTAGTTTAGTAAATTACCTAAATGGGTGATCATAGTGATATTATCGACCCCTTTGTCAGACAAAGTGAATATCAAGCTTTACGCTCTCTGTGATGAAAACCTAAACTGTCGCCATTGGATTTCAACTATATTTGAAATATGATTTGCAAAATGTATCTATATGTTATATTATTATTTTATAAAAAAAGGTTTGTATAAGGTTTTAATCCCGGGATCCATCCAAACAAAGAGTGTGACACAACATTTTGTAGTTATGGAAGAGGTCATTCCCTGTGGGCAGTGTTCTAATGATTATGTGCCAAGAGGTTAGGTGTAAGAGATTATTACAGGATTGATTACCTAGTGAACTTTATCTTACATAAAGTCCATTATCCTTGGGTCTTCATAGGGTGGCTAAATTTAATGATCATTTAAGTGTAAATGTTAGGGCCCAAACTAAGTCTAAGTTGATTGGGTCAGGGGTTCATTGCCCTGAGCAATGAATTCAACCTAACCTGTTCCAAAGGTAGGGCCAAACTTTTATGGACTTGTGTGAGACATTTGTGGGTTCCACACTATACAATGTTCAGGCCCAAAGTGGACATGCAACATCTTGGGACATAAACCACTAGAAAAATGGGCCTAAGGCCCATTATTAATATAATTAGTTAAGTGATCATATGACAACTTACTTGGGTTGAAAATGGGCATGGATTTAGGTATGAAGCACCTATCCTCTTAAAAAGATAATGCTTATCAATTAAAGATAAACTCCTGATCCAAATTGATTTGTATTAATACCTAATTAGATTGGGAGAGTGCTTTATATAAAGGAAAAAGAGGGGAGAGTCCAATTCAACAAATTCTCTCCACTCTCTTGTTCTCTTCTCTTCTCCCATGCCTCCCAGAAACCCTAATTCGACCTAGCTTTGATAGGTGCTGATTTTTATCAATCCTCTATTGTGTTTTTGCAAAAAAAAAAAAAAATCAGAGCATATCAGGTTCACATACTCACTTCAATCCAAACAAGTTAAAGACTGTTTTTTGTTGAAATGGTGTTGCTAAATCGGCTTACATACACATTGTGCCATCTTTAGTTGGAGGCTGATTTTGGGATTGATATTGTGCGTGAACTACCACTCTGTGAGTTGCATTTTTGTAGTCTCCATATTAGGTCAGTTTTAATTTGGGTTTCAAATCTAGTTTGTTTTAGTGCAAGATCGATCCCGAAATTTTAGATTCAAAATCACCGAAAAATTGGTTCCCATGTTAGATTATAAAATTTTTGAAATTTTGGCCAACCACCAAGCTTGATTCAGCCATGTCAAATCTAATTTCTAACCCTTCCAACACTTAACTCATAGCTAACTCATACCTTTCCCAATATCAATAATGAGTTGGATTTTTAGAGCAAAATCCACCTTGACCCTATCCCCCTACATTTGGGAGTGAGGCAGGTTGGATCTAAAACCCGCATCTAATTTCTTATTACATATAAGTAATAAACAAGTAACATAACATGAACAAATATCAGAATTTCCAATTATTTGATTAAAACATGTATAAAACACATAAACTATCAATTGTTCTTCATAAAAATCCAAATTATTGTTAAAATCAACAACCAATACATAAGTTTATATGCTTTCAAATACTATGTGGGTCAGGGAGAGTCAAATTTAGTCTAATACCACACCGTACTGATACTCATACATGTTGTAAAATCCAAACACTTGTCCCAGTTGCCTCAAAATCCTTTTCTTACACAAACACACACAAGGCATGAAAAGGGGAGTTTATATACCGCCTGGTTCGAATGTCACTTTGTAATTAATTCATTCTTTCTTTCCAAATCAATAAAGTTCAAAGGAAAAAAGGGATCCTCTGGCTCAAGTCTATTTTCCTAGTGCAAGGAGAAGGAAAAAAACAACTTGCAATTAAGGTGACTATTAGGGCTGGCAATCTGGACTCCAGTCCATTTGAACAACCCAACCCACCCACATTGGAATCCACCCATATCCACCCATTCTATTGGCGGGTCAATATGGGTTGAATAACCCATTAGGGTCAGTGGAAAATGGTCAAAGTGGGTTGGGTTGAGGGTACCCATTAGGGTCAAGATGGGTTGGGTCAAAGTTAAGCTTTATCTATATGTGCCAAATCTCAAAAAAACAGTAATTAACGCGACTAGAACTCAATACTCTTAGTGAGTCTACGTCTCATTACAAATCAAAACCACCATGCCACATTTCATTTTGTGATTAAAAGTGAAACAAAATAGATTTTATTAACTTTTGTGTTCACATGCAATTTTACACGTAAGCACTTTTACAAAAGCAATTTTATAAAATAATTTTATGAAAACTACTTTACAAAAGCACTTTATGAAAGTACTTTTATGAAAACACTTTTATGAAAGCATGAAAAAACTTTTATAAAAGTACTTTTACACAAAAGCACTTTTACAAAAGTACTTTTACACAAAAGCACTTTTATAAAAGTACTTTTATGAAAGTATTTTTATGAAAGTGCTTTTATGAAAGTATTTTTATGAAAGCACTTTTGTAAACGTTATGCATTTTTTGCAAATTTTCTGCTATTTTCTACATTTTTTGAAAATTTCTAGTATTTTCTAAAATTTTTGAAAATTTTTGGTATTTTTCTGCATTTTCTACAATTTTTGGTACTTTTTTTGCATAGTTTCTGCATTTTTCTGATGTTTTCATGCATTTCATGCAATTTGCTGATATTTTTTTGCATTTCTTATGATTTTCCTACAAATGTTCTTCATTTTTTGTAAATTTCTGGTATTTTTTCTGTATTTTTCTGAAATTTCTACAAACTTTTTGTATTTTTTTTTGCATTTTCTACAAATTTTCTACTATTGTTTGCATTTATCTACATTTTTTTGCATTTTCGGGTATACGGGTTGACTTGACCTGTTTTTGTTACATGGTAGTCTTGAGAGAGATGATTCTCTCGAAAATGTTTTTTTTTTTTTTTCCGGATATACGGGTTAACCCAACCCGTTTTTGTCACTTGGCAGCCTTAAGAGAGATGATTTTCTCAAAAAATATTTTTTTTTAGTATACGTGTCAAGCCGACTCGGTTCTTTCATGTGGCATCCTTGAGAAAGATTTTTCTCTCAAAAATTGTTTTTTCTTTTTTTTTTCGGGAATACGGGTTGCCTTGACCCATTTCTGCCACATGGCAGTCTTGAGAGATGCTCCTCTAAAAAATGTTATTTTTGGGTATATGGGTCGACCCGACCTGTTTTCTGCCATTGTGACAACCTTCAGAGAGAGAGAGAGATGTTCCTCTTAAAAATTAGTATTTCGGGTATACGAGCCGTCCTGACCAACTTTTGTATTTATAGGTGATGATAGGTGGGTTAGTATGGGTGAGGTTGGTTAAGTGTCAATATGGATGAATCAAGAACGTCAGGGTTAGGGTGAGTTATGACACTTTAACAAGAATTGACGATGGGTCATGGTGGATGAATATGGGTGGGTTGGTATTCAACCCTTATCCAACCCAACCCAACCCAACCCACCCATTTGTCACCACTAGTGGCTATCTGACTAGGAGTGCAACTTAGATGACTTGTGTTGAACTTTTATCAGAATTTGAATGGATTCGGCCCAAAGCCCTATATTCCAAAGTAGCGTAAATGTTAATTTGGGCCAATCCAAGTTGCACCCTACATCCAACCCCCTGAAGTAGGAATTTCCATATAGTTATATCATATAAGGGCCATTACCCAACCATTGTCAAATCACATTGATATTCTCAGTCAAATCAGCTGGTTAGGATGGCGATTCACGTTGATTTTGTTTTCGTTTTAGTGAGTGTTTCAAAATTTAGGTTGTATTTGTTTGTGTGGTGTAAAACGTCATAGGTGTAAAATATTTGAGGCTTACATCGTAAATCGATGCAAAACATCACTTATATTGAGGTTTTACATTCATAATCACCTTTTTCGATGCTTACTTTTTCAACGATTAAAAAATTTCAAATGTAAACAAATATAACTCAGCGATGAGTGATAGGTTATATTTTACAAGTCACTCTTTTTGTTACAAAGTGTAAGTTAGTGATGAAAGACACGAATTAAGTAGTAAGAAAATATTTAAGGGCTTATAATTTGACAATGAATTCTAGCATTAATTACAACAGAATGATCAATATAAATCAGTAATGAAATTATCATTGCAAGTATTGATTCAATATTTGCCTATTAGCTGATGACAATAGGTCCAGTCATTCTTTGACCTAGAATTAGGGACTACAAATGTTTCAATGATAAAAGATAATATAAATAGGAACTACGTGACAATATCTTGGGAGCTAGCAATGGATCTTGTCTTTTGGTAATTAGGGATGGCAATTTTTCTCATAAAATCAGGGCCCTGCCTTGCCCTGTTCTTAAACAAGGATGAGGCGGAGATGGGGAAAACAATTTTTCTTTGAATCGGGTATGGGGCAGGAATGGATTTTTATATATAATTCTCTGAATCCACCCCAAATCCGAAGGTAAATTAGTAAAATATCTCTAATTTTAATATTGATATTTAAAATATTTCTAAGTTTTTCCTAAATTCTTAAGATTCTAGGATTCCATAATTTTATTTTTGAATTATCCCTAAAGTATTATAATTCAATTCTAAAATACCCCCAAATTCCTATATCTTATATATAAATTGTCTATACAATAGATAATTTTTAAGTAATTACCTTGGAGTGGAAAAAACTCGGGGATTCTCCGTCCCCGACAAGGAATGAATGCCCCACCCCAAACCCGAGGACGGGGCAGGTACGGAGCAAAGTATATTAACTTTGGGGCGAGAACGAAGAAGAGATGCCTTCCTCCGAAACCGCCCTGTTGCTATTCCTACTGGTAATAGGTTACCAGGACATCGCATTGCGAAAAAGGGGGATCATCCAAATCAAAAGCACTTATAATTCCATGCATATTTTGGATCTGGCATGGGCTTGACACGAGCCCTGTGGGCTGTGGTAAGCTCCGGCTCGGTTCACTGAAATGCAGTACATAACGGGCTTCGAAGTTATTGGGCCTGGACAGAATGTTCAAATTTAAAACCCCTTTTTTATGATGCGGATGCCACCATGCCGATTGATTGGGTACAAGTTTTTCCGATATCATAGTGGAACCTTAATCCCACTCTTTCCCATTGTGGCAATCTCTATATATAAAAAGGGATGATGGCAGTCTAACTCTGCTCAGACTCAGCTCGAACCTCTAGGATAAGGGGTGACGTTTGGGCGGGCTGAATTCGGGTTTAACTTACGAATGTGCAGAGCTGTCTGGAATGGATCTAACTCTGCTGAAATGACCAAAGTTCACAAATGTGCTCACTTAGAACCTTGTTTTATTCCAATTTGGAATGAATATAACTGAAATTCGCCACAGGTCGGTCCGTTCACGTCTTAAAAAAGCAATGATTTTGATAGGGGTGTCAATGGATTATTAAAACCCACCCTAATAATCATTTAGGCATCTGTATCTTGAAATTTATATTAGAGTGAGGAAAGAAAAATGTTTATTTTTAATTGTATAAAAGAAAAAAAATACAGAGAAGTATGGATTTGTCCAATATAGATTTCTGGTTTTTACTGCAGAGTTATAAGCATTTAAAAGATCAACAATCCACACTCTATGTATCAATGCCTACCTCAATTCTGAGCTAATACTTACCGCGACAGTACTTTGAGCCTATAAATTCTGACCCTGGACTGTCAGTCATTCTCACAAAAATATATTTTATTAAGCTCTTACAAATTTGTACGTGTCCAATTCCTTACCATGACATTGTGCTTGAAATTCGTAGAAAATTATGGTGCCCCATTTGGGAGGGCTTTCATTCAGTGGGTTATAGCTTTGTAAAGTTTGCCCCACACAGAAAGCCTAGAAATTATGCTTGGCAAAAAACACTGAAAGCCCAATATGCTTTTTTCTTCAGTCAAGTCATGAAATCGACTTTTCAGGTTAAGCTAATTTTAATGGTTTCTTCAAAGTAGCTCAGTGAAAACAGCACTCCTCAATCAAAGCTGAAGCCCGCCTAAACTCTTAATCTCAAGGCATAGTTTGGGTGACTTAAGATCTTGGATCCTACGGCTTGCATTGAATCAGGGCATCACAGAATTAGTTTTAGAATTCTTATTCTTCTTTCAATCATCATCATCATCATCATCATCACAAGAACATGCATATTTCACCATTTCGTTCTATTCAGTGCCATAACCATCATCAAATTATAATATGTGATCGATTTATTCTATAAGTTATGTTCTGAGTCCTGAATGAGTGTATTGGTTTTGAGTCCTTTCCGAGAGGTTGACAGTGAAGATGAACATGCACATCAATGAAATTTCTAGGAGACCAATCTGATGAACATCCATCTCCAAACAGCACATGTTCTACATGCATATCCAGCATCCTTGACGCTGCATTATAAAATCCACTGGGCCATTTGATGGAGGCCGGTGGGTTCCATTCTTCTTTCACATATATAGACATGTGAGAGCTAATATATATATATATATAAGGACCGAAAATTGCTAATCGTGTAACTGTCCAAAGTTCCATAGATGAATATATGATGAATCGTCACGATCTTGCTGATAGACCGATTTCCGTTGTGGAATCACATCGTTCTTAGTTATATTGTATCTTGTTGATATTTCTTCTTTATTTAGGCTCAGTTTGAATGAAATATAAATATAATTATGTATAGTGCAAATTCTTGTATTTTGTATTATTTTATATGTATTTATATTATATATATTTGTATTTATATTCTTCCGAAAAAGCATAATTCATCTATAAATTTTGACCCAAATGTTTGAACTACTTACCCACCACCTAGATGGAAAATATGATTTCATTTCTAGGTTTATTTTAAAAATATAAAAATTTCATTCTATTAATAATTAGGGTTAATTACTTTTGAGAAACTACTTATATATACCCTAAATTTTTTAAAACAACTTATATATACCTTGTTGCCTTTTCCAGGGTTAGGTTTAATAGATTAAATGTAAAAAGATGCAAGTATCCCTAATCATTCATTAAATTTTCAAAATATGTCATTTTCATTCTTCTTCTTCTTCTTCTTCTTCTTCTTCTTCTTCTTCTCTCTCTCTCTCTCTCCCCCCTCCGTTTTCTTCTTCTTCTTCAACGTTGCAAACACCACTGTTGAACTAAATTGAGTAAACAAAGAAAAAATAGATTATTTCTAGGTTTTCATTGTAGTGACTTGATAAGCCAAACCAATCTGCACTTTGTTTTATGCTTCTTTAGTGCCTTATTTTCTTGATGTACTATGTCACTTGAAACTTGGAACCGTTGAAATATTACAAAAAAGTGGAATCTTAGTAGGAACATTTCCTATAGAACTCTTTTTCTTTTGGGGATTTTAACAATGAATAGATGGTTCGCCCACTTGTCAATAAGGGTCTAATGCACCCAAACAATTTTGATTGTATGTCTTTATGAGGGAACAAAATGATACACCATCAACTCTCACTACACTCCATCTTTCAATTAACTAATAAAACTGATTCTATTATTGTTATCTGTTATAACTGGTTTGGGTTGGAGAAGGTGTTTATTAAAGGCAAAAGGAGTTTATTAATCGGTACAAATGTTAGAATAGTCGTAATTCCTGGGAAGTGTTAAGAAAATAATAAAGCAATGGGATTTGATCATATCTAACATCTTTGACACTTTTTTTTTTTAATAAATGGCTTATTTGTGTTATGTGGGGCCATATTGTAAGGTATATATAATAGGTTTTGAAAGTTTAGGGTACACTTAAGTAGTTCCCTAAATATAGAAGGTATATGTAAATAATTAACCCTAATAATTATGGTGTATGAATTTATTAGTGGAATTTAATGATGATAAATAAAAGTATAAAATGTTAGATTCAACGAGAGAATATGATTTATTATTAAATGTAAAACTTAACTAGAGGTACTTAAATGTATTTAATATTATTATTTTACTTATATTTTTGCCCTCTCAATGGAAATGAACCAAATTCAAGAGGAAGGATAATTTAGCGAAGAAAAATTCCAGAAGCCCATTACCTCATTTGCACTTTTGGTACAGTTTGAAAGGAGTACAAATATAAATATGTACAATGCAAATAAATACAAAATAATACAAAATATAAAGTTTTGCACTGTATAAATTTGTATTTGTGCTCTTTCCAATCTTTACCTTTATAAATAGTATAGATACAGATTAACGTATGTAGAGGGCCCTGCAAATTGCAAAGTCAACAATATTCCCCTTAGAAACTGGAGTGCTCAACCCTGTTCTCCATGCTCATTTAATGGAAATAAATACAAAAAAAAAATGAAAAAAAAAGCTTTATAGCCAACACTTTACCTAACTTTTTTTTTTTTTGCTGGCTTTATTTTGCAACCCTACGGCCTGGAAGACTTGAAAAAGACAAGTTGTTTATGTTTGTTGATGGTAATGGACCCCATAAACCCCCAACCCCAAGACAGTAGTAGTTGCGTTTGTACTTTGGGCCTAGAAAATTCTGATCTGGGCTGATTGGTACTTCTCCCTATAGTTATTTGGAAATAGTTTTAAGAAAGAAAAAGGCTACTGTGTGAAAATACTTTTCATTTTATATAATGTGAGTTGAACTGTGACCATCTCTTTTGATTTATAAGACTTAAATTATCTCCCATACACTGTTCGTTTTACAGTCTGGAATCATGGGTTTGAAAATCGGACTGGACTAGATAGTTGGACCGTCCAAACAATCGGTTCCGATTCACCCTAAAACCGTTCTTGCGCGGAATTGATTTTTGGAGTGGAAAAATTCAGCTTCAAAAATTCGCTATCTTTGAGAGTTGGGATATACACTTTTGGCATTGATCGTCAACAAACGGCTTGTTGGTGAAAAGAAAAAAAAAAAAAACCTTTAAAAAGTGGATAAGGATGCCGTGGACGAGAGCACCATAGCAAGATATATCAACAATTAGCTGCACCATCAGTACGAAACATTAAGGTTGCCTAGATTGCATTTGTCAATTCTGCAAATCTCTGGATTCTATTATTTCGGCATGTCTTGAGCATGGCAGAAGTCTGTGGAGCCTGATAATTTGAAATCATTCCCTAGAACAAACACAGCCAGATTTAGAGAAAAGCAAGTTATCTCAGTACATAAATTTTCTTTTTGGCAAGTTTTTTTTTTTTTCTTTTTTTGAGTAGATCTTTTGAATTTTGATAGCCCAGTAGATCAAAAGACGTACCAATTTAAGATCATGACTCTTTGGTCAGTATCTTGCCTGGTCTACCGTCATCTATCAGACTGTTAAATGAAAAATTTTAGGTGTGTAACGATGGCTTAATTTTCTGCCATTCTAGGCTTCTGAGAGGTTTTGGGACACAGTTTCTGACTTTTTGTATTTCATTATCATAGGGTGATAGGGAAAAGGAAAACCAAAGTTTGGACCTTGAAACTTTAAAAAGCCCATAAGACTAAGAAGGATTTTGCTCCTTTTTTTCGGTTTAATTTACTTGTATCTAGATTCTGCAGTTTGACTCTAAAAATGGGGCGGCGAAAGGTGATGTGTTTTTATCCACACTCATTTTAGAAGCAGCCCAGAAGTAGAAATCAACACAAAGCTTGAGATTTCACAAACCTTCCCATAGTTTTTTGCTGAAATATCTGTATTAATTTTAAGTATCTACAAATATTCTATATTATCTTCTGGTGCTTTTGTTATAATATCATCCATTTTAAGTTTTCACCTTTTAGAAATTTGTCACTTCAATGACAAAAAACAGCTTCTATACTTTTTTTTGGTTGGTAGGGCTGCAAAATCGAACCGGATATGAAAAAGCTTTCTTGTCCTTGGAGAACAAACCATTCAATTCATTATTCATGGTGGATGATATGGCCACGCTTCAACGTTTTTATTTGGATAAAATGGCTCTAACATCATCAGCCATGAATAGGACCAATCCATCTTTAACGAAGTAAAGTCAATTCATTAGGTATAAGTATACTTGGTTTCGAATTGAATCTTATATCCATGGATTGTAATTGGATATTGAGTAGTATTAATTATTAAAAATAATCAAAAATTATTTTGATATCGCATATCATGGACAAAATGCTTCAATGGCCTTTTTAGTAAAAATACAACACATTCAAATCAACTTTTGCGGGTTAATAGAACTTAAATTTTAAGTATAAATAATTAAGTATGTACTTAGTATAGTTTATGTTTATTAAATAAACGTTTGTACTTGATTTATCTTAAAAAGAAAACTTGATAAACTATTTATGGACAAATAGGCGTCGTATCAGTGAAATAGTGAATAAATGCTTAATCGTTCATGGAAGCGTTAAAGTGAAGCTTCCCCCAATGGTTGGTGTGTACATAAATCAAAACTCACTTTTGTGAATATCAATGCGTACCAATGAATATGATGGAAAAAATACTAATTTGACGATGACATGACAATGTTTTGATAAACACCTATTATGAAATACTCACGAAACAAAACACATGCTAAATCAAATTAGATTATACCACATCGGATAGGAGTGACCAATTAAGAGAGCATTGTACTATGGTGTTTTAAGTCAAGCGCAAGTGTTAGTGTCGTGTAGGTAGGGATGTGTGAAGTAGGGTGGTGTTGGGTTGGAATCAATTTGAATGGATCAATAAGATACATTGAATTAGACTAGTCCATACATAATGGTCCAAAGTATTTATTGGAGTGGATTGGACCTGGTCCATCTGTAATGGATTGAGTTAGATTGAACCCATATCTGGTCCGTTGATAGAAGATAAGAATAATGGACAAGGTTTGGATTGGAACTTGGAACCAATCTAAAATAATTAAAACCAATTTGAACAGAATAGACTAAACATCAAAATGGGTTGATCCAAAATGAACCAAGATGTTCATCAAATTGGATTGGACCTGGTCCATCTATAATGGACTTATATCGGACCAGTTTGGATTGGATTGTATCAAATCCGATCCAATTGACACCCCTATATTATAAAGAATTTGTGTGTAAGACATATGAGTTCCATATCTGATGAGTATATATATATTCTACGTTCTAATTGCAAAAGAATACTGGAGCACTTTAAATGCCCAAACAGGGCATATATTTATCGAAAACGTTCCTAGCATAAACCGGCAAAAACGTTGCGTAATGGAGCAGATAGATATCAGAGCGCAATTTAATGATACAACTGTTGTTTTATGAACAAATTTTCAAAAGTGACGCTGACATTAGAACCTCTTGACAATTAAGTACGCGCTGACCCTACTACATGGTTGATACCTGCTTAATTAATTATTAGGACAGAGGTGGCTCTCATTATGCCTCTTAGCTAAGCATCCCTCGTGAAAACAAAGGTTCAAAGTATGTTGCCTATCCTCAGATTCAATTTCAAGAATTGAATTGAGCCAGGACATCTATAAGAAGAGGGTATTATTTTTCAAAAGTGGAGGTTCCACATGCCTTAAATATAGTCATTTTCAATCCAGAAATTCCTGCTTTGTTGCAAAATGAAAGTCTGTTCTTTTGGCCTTTTATATAAGGCCTGGATTACTTTGCATCAATTACAGAGGGTCCCATGTCTATTCATCCACATGCATGTCCCCTGCCTCTCATTACTAATAGAAAGATTGAATAATTGTGATGCAACTTTTTAACTAAGAGAACACTAGTTCCTCACCTTAAAGTAAAAAAAGGAAGTAGAAGCACCTTGATTGTCATTTTCCTGTTTTCTTTTAAATAGTTCCACATACAAAACATCTGGTTAATCCATTTATAAGAAGAAGCCTTTCCAAACAAGGTTCAAAATTTTGTCATATATCATGGCGTATCCTATTGTATTGGTCTCGTCCTAATATGTAAAAATTTAAATATTTTATGTTTTTAATATTTTCAGGGGTGGCCATTGCTAAGATGGGCCCATGTAAAATTTCGAAAAAAAAAGAAAGAAATGTATGGGTTAAACCCCTGGGGTGTATCGATACTTCGAACCTTGTTTTAAATTAAGAAAGTCTAAACAGTTTGTAAAAATTTGAGACTGGACAAGGGCTTTTATCTTCTATATTTTTCATCAAAATCTTCTTAGTCTTGGATAGTTTAATGTGTTTTTGCTCTTTTCTTAATTGCTTTTCGACTGATAAGGCATTTAATAAACTTTTTTTTGGTTAAAATATCAATCCATTTATGATAAAGCCAACAACCCATATCAATTTGCTATGATATTCAAAATTAGGGTGCTAACTGAGTATTTGACCCAAACTGTTTAATTTGGAGTACCCTATATTAGAAGCATAAAAAAAAAGTGTACCCTATATTAGAAAAATTCTACCAGAAAAATAGTTGCAAGAAAAAAGTGCAGCAGATCCCAACCCTTGTTTTCAGGGTTTTTCAATCAGAAAAGTGGCTGCAATCAGACTCTAAAATTTGCTTCCTTTAGTGTGTTTTAATTTGCTTTTTGTTTTCTTTTTCTCCCTTTTCTAGCTTTTATTCTTGGAAGTTGGAGCCGAAACGGCACATGAACTAATCCCTTACGCTGTGTTTGGAAGTGAAAGATAATGAAATATTTACAAACCAAACATAACCTTGCTGAACTATCCTCCACATCCTGAGACGTGTGGATGTGTGTTCAAGTGCAAGAGAGTGGACCCTTGCGCCCACTTTGGTGGGCCCCTGCTTAACATCTTGAATCTGGACGACGTCACTCTCGTGGGTTTGTGGATAAAATCCTCTAGACCATGAACCTTAAGAGGTCCACTCCTCAAGCCCATGATGAAAACAAGCACTAGTCACTAGTCAGGCATAGTTGGGCAACCCGACACAAGTCGAACTCAGATGCTATTCTTTGCCTCTGAAGTATGCCCAATTGGAATAATGGAGCCCAACCTGCTAAGTTTCACACTTTCACGCATGAAAGGAATGATGAAAGATCCATGGCGAAGTGGCCCAAAAAGGTTTCGGCTCTTGGCCTGTTACATAAGCTTATATAGCCTTCAAATAAATTTCAAAGGGTAACTTTCCTTGGATTAACACTTACAGAGAGATTAATGGTCTTTGGCTGGACATGAAAACCTGCAAACCAACCATTAAACGTGTAAGGCCTCCAACTCCTGCATACATCACTAGTATGGTCCCAACTCCCAGGCCAAAAGGAGTGGTCCTAAAGAGACTGACTATGTGAGGTTCGGAAGGATAGCCAACTAGCCAAGGTTTACAATGCATCAGATGTTCTTCATTCTGACGTTTTCCACTTTCTGCCAAGGAGAAATACTGATACACACATACAGTTTGGACCAAGTTTAAGAAAACGGACAAGACACAAAAAGAGAGAGAGAGAGACAAGGTGGATGGTTTTGCTTTTTGTATAGTCCGTTCTCTGGAACTGGAAGAAGAAGCAAATCAGTAGTGAACCTTTTCTGTAGGAGCATCAGCCTATCTGTATCTGGCCTGGCAGATGCTTTAGCCTTTTACGGGCTAGTCTTCCCACAAATGGTTATCACGCACTAGCTATTTTATTCCACATCGTTATTAGGCTTTCACCTCTGCCTTTGTTCATTTCTTACATTTTTCTTTCTCCTTTACTTTTCCTCTGGTCTTTTCTCTTTCATCATTTCCGGAAGAGTTGTCAACAAAGAGAACCAATTATCTTGTTCTTTGAAATTAATGCACCACCAAAATATCCCAAGTTTCACAGTCGATCATCTTCCATGTGAAAGCTTAGCTTAAATGGGCTCTTCATGTCCCTGCCAGATTTCTTCATCATTCAAATGTTTTTAGCCATCTATATCTCTATTAGTTCTAATCAAACTACCAAAGAAATCTAGCTATAAGCTCTATCAGGGGTTCTTCTGCAAACCCAAATGAATGCAGTAAGTTAAACATATATAGTGATGATTTCTTAAACATGCTCATGTCATCAACATTCTCTGCACACGTAGAGATGAAGACAATTCAACGGTGGGTCCTTGGGTTCTCTTCATCGTAGGTATAGAATGCAATTCACGGTCTCCACCACCGACCATCCATTGTTTTGCTGCCAAAATATAGGTAGTCAGAACTGTCCATGTGGCAAGTACTCTCTGTCTGTGACTTTGTGGGTCTTTGTTTCTCTCGCCGATTCTTTCCACGTGTTTACAAGGAAGAGAAATTGAATCAAAACTGTACGACAGTCTCCCAATATTAGAATTAGCAGGGGAATTTGAACGGAGGAGTGACCCGCCAGATCAGTGTCTTCTATTTTCGTTGTTTTCCAAATTCAGAGGATGTTCCAATCCATGTATTTCAGATCAACTTGCCAAAACGTACGCAACGCGCAAAGCCACAAACACAAAAGAAACGAAGGTCTGGCTACGTTGTCGATCCCCTCCTCTGTTTGTTGATTCTATGATCCCAGGGGTCCTTTTCTCCGTACAGGAAGAGGAAGGTCTCTTATCCAGACTCATCTTTAATAGTTTCCAACTCTTTAATTTCCATCGTCTCGTCACACCATTCGCTTCGCGCCCCATATCTCGTGATACACCGATAGTGCATGCACGCTGCTGCCTCGAAGTTCGACAATGACATAAAGGTTGTTTATTTTGAGCTTTTGCGGCCAAACCCAGAAAAAAAAAAAAAAAAAAAAAGTTGTCCATGTAGTTAATTAGCTCAGACGAGGTTAGCTAATTGAGTAGTTTTTCAACAAAATATAGTGGATTTGCTTAGATTGATTGAGTGCAAGATGAGAATTAGAAGTTTCATTGAGAGATCCATCAACAACTTTTAGGAGATTTTTATAAACACTACTTTTTGAAACATTTTAATTGGGCTTTCTATGAAACCTATATACGGGCTAGAAAGTAGATCTAAAGTATTTATTAGATTGGATTAGACCTGCTCTATTCTTAATGGATTTATATAATATATATATATATATATATATTTGATTAGGCCAGATTAAATCAATATCCAATCTATCGATATATAGAAGATAAACATACATGGATTAATAGATCAGGTTTGAGTTGGAATCAATCTAAATTAAAACCAATTTGAACAGATTTGACGATCCAAGTATTAGTCCAAAATATTCATTGAATTGAATTGGACCTAGTTCATCCATAATACATTCATATTGGGCCATTGGACCAAATCCGATCCAATTGACACCCCTCGCCCAGGCAACTAACTTTAATTCTTTTTAATTCCTTATATATAATCCTCAGGTACAAACAATTATTATGTAGGAGGAAGATAAGCTCTCCATTTCTTTCCCAGTTCAGTTGATCTGGTGGGTCCACACCTATGATAATTTTGATGGAATTATCATTATAACCATCCAAATTCCAATATCCAGACTCTTTCTGCAACCGTCCAATTAAGAATGGAATATAAATTGGAAAATTAATTAATACTCAAAATATCACTTTTTGGGGTAAGTCTTAATGGACAAGTCCTTCACATAATTTGACCAGATGGACGTAATTACCCAGGATATTTTATCTTCTATATCTTCTCTGATCTATGCATGAAAAGAGCCGTTGAGCCTTGGGAACTTGAATGTGAAAGATGCAGAAAATGTTGAAAGAAAAGAATGGAATATGATAATGGCGGGTTCCAAAGATTATTTGTGTGTGGCTAATGGCTTGCTGTGGTTCAACAGTCCACCAGAGAATCGAAATAAAGTTCCTGACGATCACCATGAAGTTTGAAATTTATGGATGTGGGGAGTTTTCTCTTTATCAAAGTTCCTTTGGAAAAACAATAGGTGGGATATTGATAGCACGACGTTGAGAATTCCACATTTGCGAAAGGAAACGAAACATCCGTTTTTTCTTCTGAAAAGTTCACAAATTGGTGGAAAGTTCTTTGATTGTTGAAGTCAACTAATATACATCTGCCAAATATTGAGACCGAAAACAGCATTACAATAGTTATTGATGAGGGGTGATTTGTCCCGACCTAGCGGATACGACCTGATGATTGGACATGAGTCAGTACTTCCAGCCACTTTAGTAGGACAGGTCACTTCGGGTATCTCGGTCACCTTGGCCAAGACCGAGGTCCGAACAGCTTGAGGTGCCCCAAATTACCTAGGTGACACGTAGTCAACATCTAGTAGCTAGCCAATTGATTCCGAGCTTTATGGGATCACGTCGCACGCCTTTAGGTCTTATCCTCATCCTGCCTAGATTGGACGGACTCGATAAGCTTTATCGATTAGCACGATATCTATTTCTCGAGGCGGAACGGACTCCTAACGGCGCGTGCCAAGGATCTCGGAGGTGTTTCGTGAGATCTATAGAAGATCACCTATATAAGGGTGTCTACTCCAGTTGTACAAGGTATGCGCGGTTTACTGCTTACTAGCTATTACTCTCAAAAACTTATAGCTCGTATACATTAGCTATTAATTTAAGCATCGGAATGACCACACCGGGTTAGCCACCCCGAGTTCTCTGATCTTACTTGTCTTACAGTTCTATCGGCCACCTAAGCAACTGACATCCGAGCTTCCATCTAATTAGGAGCAATCAGATTGCACACCATCAGTTATGTTTATGTTGCATGTGTGTGTGTGTGTGTGTGTGTGCACTTGTGAGGGAGATAGAATTATTCATATGGACACATTAAGGCCGCGTTTTGCAAGTCTTCCCGCGTGGGCTTCGGGCTGTTTAGAAGCCCGAAACCCTGAATTATGGGTTTTTCCTATTTGACAATGAAAAGATCTATTGGAAAAAAGCTCCAGCCCATAAAAGACGCTAGCAGCCCGTATTTGGGTTTTTTCAAGAAGCTTCAAATGAAGCTTTTACAATCTTTTAGTGCCCCGTCTTTTTCAAACGTGTGGCATGATGCACACGATTGGGAGAAAATAGGTTCTTTCCATAAAAAACTATTTGAATGTATAAGTGGGACCTACCAATGGTATGTGGGGCCCAACTTGAAAAAATGTATGTGGACCCACATACATGTCCACACATGCATGTCCACCAATAGCATGTGGGGCCCAAGTTGTAAAATGTATGTGGGCCCCACATGCATATCCACCAATGGTATGTCGGGCCCACCCTGTAAAATGTACATGGGCCCCACATGCATGTCCACACATGGACCCCACATGCATGTCCACCAATGGTATGTCGGGCCCACCTTGAAAAATGTATGTGGGCCCTACATACATATCCACACATGAACCCCACATGCATGTCCACCAATGGTATGTCGGGCCCACCTTGTAAAATGTATGTGGGCCCCACGTACATGTCCACACATGGACCCCATATACATGTCCACACATGGACCCTACATGCATGTCCACCAATGGTATGTTGGGCCCACTTTGTAAAATGTACGTGAGACCCACATACATGTCCACCAAAGAAAAGTGGGCCCACCTTGAAAAATGTAGGGATTATAGCAAATAAGGGCAACTTTTGGGACCTAATATCAATAAAAGTAATATTTTTAAAAAGTTTCAAAAATAGGTCAACTTTTTAAAAATAATATCAATTTAGGGCAAAAACATTGTTCATCTTCTTCCTCTTGCAATCTATTCATCAGCGCCTCCGTCTGCCGCCGCCTGCCTTCGACAACGCCTCCGCATATCTTCACCCACCTCCACCTCCACCTCTGGCAACATTGTCGGAGGTGGGCGGAGGCAGAGGCGGCGGTGCTGGTGGTCATTCCTCTGCCTAATGCCACCACCTCCGCCTCCGGCAACATTGCTGGAGGTGGGTGGAGGCAGAGGTGGTGGCGGCGGCACTAGTGGTCATTCCTCTGGTCAACGCTGCCACCTCTGCCTCCGCCTCCGGCAACGTTGCTGGAGGTGGGCAGAGGCATAGGTGGTGGTGGCGGCGTTGGTGGGCGGAGGTGACGGCATTAGGCAGAGGAATGACCACCAGTGCCGTCGGAGGCAGAGGCAAAGGTGGGCGGAGATAGGCGGAGACACTGCCAGAGGCAACGACGACACTGATGAATAGATTGCAAGAGGAAGAAGATGAACAGTGTTTTTGCCCTTAATTATTTTTAAAAAGTTAACCTATTTTTGAAAGTATTTCTTTTATTGATATTAGGGCCCTAAAGTTGCCCTTATTTGTTATAATCCCAAAAATGTATGTGGGCCCCACATACATATCCACACATGGACCCCACATGCATGCCCACCAATGGTATGTCAAGCCCACCATGTAAAATGTATGTGGGCCCCACATACATGTCTACCAATGGTATGTAAGCCCAAGTTGTGGGTCCCACATGTTAAGTGAAAGGTTTATTGGCCCATACACAAGGCATTCATATATACATAACACATGTTTTCATCACATTACCAAACGGTCTTCTAGCTTTTGTAGTCTTTATTGAGATATATGAAAAATATTTCAACCAAACAATCTTTGATCTTCCAAGATTGATTTGCAAAAGCTCACCCTGTCTTTTAACTATCAGATCTTGTAATAGATCTTCTCAAAAAGACTTGCCAAACAGGCACTAAGTTTTCCCTTATAATTAGAGAATGTGGATAGGCTGCAGACCAAATCAAATTGGATATAGGTAGATACAAATTTGATTTGCTTATATTCAAATTCGAATAGTATCTTATGTATCGGATGTCTCAATTTTGAATCGAATTTGGAATGCAATCGAATATGAAACAGTGTAAATAAATTAGACTAAAAATAATCAAAATGTTATGTATTATTAATAAAATGAATTATATGGAACTTAAACCTATGACAATTTAGTAAAAACATAACATATAACATTCAAAGACCAACTCTACTTATAGATACAACATAAATTTTAAATATTTAAATCAAACCGAATCGAATAGGGATGGGATCAGATTTGATCCAATTATAAATGGATCGAATTCGGATCACCCTTAATAGGATTAAATTGAAATACCACTTGCAAATTGCACCCCTAAATGAGGACCAGAATCTTTGAAAACAATCCTGGGAGAAAAAAATTTCAAATGGAAGTGTCTACTGGGCAATTTTGTTTATTCAATTTCTGTCCAGCTACTTCCAAAACTTAAGAAATAAGAAAAATTAGTGCAAAGAGTTAATGACATTTTATTGTCCGGCATTTTGTCAATTAGGTTATGTTTATAAAGGTTTTTCTACCTTTCTCTTTTTTTTCTCTACTTTTTCTATCAAACCAAACATAGCCGAGACTTGAAAAGAAACTGTAGTGGGTGAAGTAAGGCCTCCTGTTGTATCATTTCAATGAATAAATAGAAAATAATATTCATGTATATCCTCAAAAGCAAACCCTTTTCATGGGAATGCCCATCTAGATGGAGCCCTCTCATGGCAGCCACCAGTTTCCTCCTCAGTCCTCTCTGCTCTGCAAAGTGCAAACATAAGCCTAGCGACTATTTAATTTCCCTCGTTGATGTGAAGCAAAAACTTTCCAGCCCAGAAAAAGAAAGCCCACATAATAAATAACTGAATAATTTCTCTGAGTTCTGTATAAGCGAATTAGTGTACTCAGGAATCAGGATACTCGTCTTTATCTTACTGTTCTAGATTTCCAACTGGTCCCTGGGAATAATAGAACCATAGATAGAAAGAGAGAGAGAGAGACTCTCTCACCAAATTGACTAGTCTACTCTACTCTACTCTGACTACTCCTACACCATTTTTTGCCTAAATACGCTACTCTCCTAGCTAATCCACTTGTTTTGCTAAAATGCGCCCACCTCCTATGACTCTCCTCAGAATTCCTCTTCTTCTCTCCCTTTTAAATATCTTACCCAATTTCTTCTTCCCATCCTCTCGCTGGCTTGAACCCTTGAGAATATGGGAATTGTGTCATGTCCTTTTGCCTGCAATTCGTATAACGAATCACAATCTCCGTCTAATCACCTTCATTCAGATTCCATCTCTCTCTCTTCTCAGCCCAGCTTACCGTCCGTCCCTTCCCTCACCTCACAATTATCCTTCCACCATCACCACCGCCTACAACATCATCAGCAGCAGGAACTATCTTCAACTACCCACTGTCAATGCATCTCCACCCTCAAAGGCCATTCCTCTTACGTTTTCTCCCTCGTCCTCGCCGGGAAGTTCCTTTGCAGCGGCTCCTCTGACGAAGAGATCCGAGTCTGGCCACGGTACTCACCCATAGCAGCAGCTGACGCTGATGCCCAAGAACCGTCTCTGACCAACAACGTGGTTTCTGTCGGCAAGGGCGCAGTTAAGTCTCTTGTGGTCTCCGGCGATCAATTATTCAGCGCCCACCAGGACCACAAGATCCGTGTATGGAGAATTTATAACGAGGAGACCCACCAAGGCAAGTACAGGTACAGGCGGTTGGCCACGCTTCCCACCCTCAGTGACCGCGTTATGCGATTCCTCCCACCTAAGAACCATGTTCAAGTGCGGCGGCACAAAAGATGCACCTGGGTTCATCACGTCGACACCATTTCAGCACTCGCTCTATCTAGAGATGGCTCACGGCTCTACTCCGTTTCATGGGATCGGACGTTGAAAATTTGGCGAACCTCCGACTTCAAGTGTTTAGAGTCGGTAGGGAGCGCGCACGACGACGCGATCAATGCGTTGGCCTTGTCCAATGATGGGTTCGTCTTCACTGGATCGGCCGACAAGAAAATTAAGGTGTGGAGTAAGTTACCAGCCGACAAGAAGCACTCGTTGGTGGCAACACTGGAGAAACATCAGTCCGCCGTTAATGCATTAGCACTCAGTACTGACGGGTCTGTGTTGTATTCCGGTGCATGTGATCGATCAATCATAGTGTGGGAGAAAGAGAACGGCGGTGGCGCCGATGGTGGTGGCGGAGGTCAAATGGTGGTTGTGGGTGCGCTCAGGGGACACACCAAGGCAATTCTGTGCTTGGCGGTGGTGTCAGATTTGGTATGCAGCGGTTCGGCTGATAAAACGGTTAGGATATGGAGGAGGGGTGTTGAGAAAAGCTACAGCTGCTTGGCTGTGCTGGAAGGACACAGAGGACCAATCAAGTGCTTGACGGCATCTACAGCTGCTTATGTTAACACTACCAATTCTTCTGTTACTTGTTATCAGCTTTACAGTGGCAGTTTAGACTGTGATATCAAGGTCTGGCAGCTTTTGGTTCCCCTTCTCTAGTCTGTATCAATTTTTAATTATTCTTCTGCCTTGAGCCATCTGTAAAAAAGAGGTTGAGTGAGTGAATAGAGCGAGGTTTTTCTCGGCTTTTAACTCATCAACATTTCGTGTGCTTGGGATTTGAAATTCGTACTCTCCTCATTCCTCAACCTTAATTTGGTGGTTTTAAAGGGTTTAAGGCTGTGTTTGGACTTTGGAGGAGAGAATTTCTTTTTCTTTTCTAAAGCTAACCCGGGGATTTTTGGGGGACGGGGGATAGATTTTAGCTTCCAAAAAATGCCCATTAAAAAAGACACCCCTCCCCCAAACACAGCCTTAAAGAAGGTGGAGGTTTGGGGAAAAGGTGCTCTCTTCTCTTGCCAACAACTTCCGTAACATCTTATACAAATTTTAAGTCATATCCATTCAATTCGTATTTCTTATTGCATATGATTCTTTACCAAAAAGCAGGTGATACAGGCTCTTGGTGAGTTGCGATATTCTGCCAACAAAACACGTTCCAACCATCTATCAACTTGATCTAACACAGCACATACCTTGGTAGAATGTTGGAATATATATTGTTGGCAGGTGATCCAGACCCCTTTTCGGTACATGTGATGTATCTTTGCCCTCCACAGGAGGGGTAGGGATATGCTATCAACACTAACAATTGACCCAACATGCCACTGCATCTGCACATTGAGAAGGGGAGATATTCTCAATGTGAAACTGTAATGAATAGTTGGAACATTATTGGAAGCATTTGTTGGCAACACATCTGAACTCCTCCACAGGGCGGATAGGGATCAGCTGTTTCAAACAAAATGCTCCCGATAATTATGGGACGTGTATCTTTTACGATAGGGCCCATAAATTTATTATTAGAATAAAATGAGTATAAATATAAATATATATAGTACAAATACATACAAAATATAAAGTTATTCATTCTAGAATTTATATTTATAGTCTTTCCAAACTAAGCCTTAAGGTCATCCTCTTTACTATTTTTTTGTTTTTTTTCAATTTATTGAGCCGATGCGTATCAATCACCCAAAATTAAAACGTTGACTACTGTTTTCATTGATTACTTAATTCTTATATGCATGCTAGTTTTGTTATTTTTATAGAAAATATTAAAATAATACTAATAACAAACCATCCAAGCCGAGTAATTAATTTTAGAAATTCCTCTGGATGGTGATAACAATGTAATTAATTTTTGCATTTTATTAACCATAGTATGTAATCAATAGATTAATGGCATTAAAGTCTCATCAAGATTGAGCTCAGATATGCGAACCAATTATCTTGTTCTTTGAAATTGGTTATAAGTTGTTGGGAAGTTGGGTAAAACCGTAAAAGCCATCTATGTATCAAAATATTGTTATTTTCACTGAGTGTTTTGGAGACAAGTTCGGATCTTTCGTAAGTACTTTATTCCCATCTAAGTGAAGTGTTTTGTCCCTAACCATCTCACCCACTTGAACAAATCAAATCTCTAATATTATGGTTTAAAGTCCGTTTGAGAGGGCTGAACAGCCTAAGGTGAAGATTCAATTAAGCTGGTTCAGCCGCTTTGAATGTTTCTTACTTTTCACCTCAAACTAATATTCCATAAAATATGCCACATAAGCATTTCATTTCAAAAAACATTGAGACATTGGGGGAAACAAGAATTTGACATTTCCCCAAATGCTTCATACACATAAATCAAATAATTTATGTTTTTTAGTATTTATTTGATAAAAAATGAAACCAAACAGTGGTTTGATGCTTAATAAACACCAACACTTATGTGGCACTGATGTGACTATATCTTTTAATAAACACCCAAGGAACCAAACATAACCTAAATATTGTAAATTTTTTCATAAAAAATGCCCTTATTAAATGAAATACTTAGATAAATTTGATTTAAAAAATGCAAGTAAACGAACTTATCCTGCTAAGTATTACTTGAAAAATACTTTATCAAATAAGTGTATTAACAAAAAGACCAGTGTGCCAAAGTGTCAAGTAATGAGGGTACCGAATGTAAAACCACCAGGATGACTGTTGAAATACCCTCAATAATCTATAAGTGATAATCGAGGATGTATGTCATATTGTGGTTGGTCACCACATGCTTCCTTTACCTTGGCCTCGTTTGGCACGTTTTTTCGCACGGGCTGTCAGCTTTTTAGAAGTCCGACAGAATGCATTTTGGTCTTTTCCCGTTTGGTTGGGAAAAGATTTAGCTGTCGAAAAGGCATGGGAAGTTGGGTTCGGGCTATTTTTGAGAAGCTCCAAATGAAGCTTTCGGCCTTTTTTCAACCTGTCTTGGCATGAAAAGACGCACCTTAATCAAATAGCCTTCAAGTTGCTAAGATCTTGATGCAAGAAATTCAATTTATGTACAACCCTTCGCCTAATTATTTCACGGTCGCTTCTCTGTTGGATCTAACATTGAATAGGCCAAAAGCCCGAAATGAGCTATCACTCATTCACTCTAACATCACAGCCTGACAAAAAAAACACCAAGGACCCTCATTGTCTAGCTCTAAAGATGATTGTTTTTGCTTTCTTTCGTAAAGTGATGATGCATTGATGTTGATTAAAGCTTACCAAGATGTTTAGAAAAACATATTTTAGTGGCACCCGGCAAACTTAATATCAAGCAGTTGATCAAGATGTTATGTTTCTCATTTCCTGGTCTCCATCCCTGTGCAAATGTCAGACTACAAACAAGTTGTGGATTTAATATATAGCAAACATGTTCTTGAATCTTGATTACTAAGACGGTTCTCACTCATCGCCTCAATCAAGTGGAAGCGATCGCGAATTCGCAATGCGTTAAACCATGTGAACCCTTATGGTGCATTTGGTTGCTATGACTGGGATGGGAATTTCCACTTTTACACGTTTGGTTGTTTTGATGGGATGCGAAAATGTGGTATGCAGTTTCTCAAAAGTTAAGATGTGGGGTCACGCTAATATGGTGCGACCCTAGTGAGAAAGAGAAAACACTAAGGGCTTGTTCGTTTCCTCTTAACTCTTATCTCTTAAGAGGAATCTTTTAACTTTAAGAGAAAATTGGTTGTTTGTTTCTTCTTATCTCTTATATTTTCAAGTGCAACCATACAATTTTTTGTTTTCCAATGATACCCCCAAAAAGACAAACACAAATTCTCATATATAGGGTCAAAATGGATATTTGATAGTTTTCAGAATTCAAAATTCAAAATTCAGAACAACATTCTCTGCATTCAGAGTTCAGAGGAAAAAAAATTCACCAATACCAATATACCTCTTAATGTAATTATTACACTTTCAAATGTCTGACTTCAAAGCAAACGAACAAGCCCTAAGAAAAAAAAATATCGGGCTGTCTCGACTATGACTGGAGTCGTCATCTCACTATCTCAACATCTCGACAACGGTCGGGCTGTCTCGACCAAGGTAAGGCCAGATCTATAACTCCTAAACCCTGGAAATTATTTTCTTCCCCCTTTTGGCTTTGTCACTCTCTTTCCCATCAGTTGTAATACACGGTCATTCGCTAACTAAACGCCATTGTTTCCGACGTTATCAAGCTATGTTTTCTACAGATCTATGTACATGTGCTTATCCACTTTTTTTTTTGTCTGTAGGGTTCAAGTATTTCCATTCAACTGCGGGAAGGTAAGAGCTCCCTCTCTTTTCCAGATATATCGTTATGGATATTTGATCTACTTATTCCCCTGCCCCTTCGGTCTGTAGTGTTATGGGCCTTTGCTCATGCTTTCTTGAATAAGCATCTTCCAGATCGTTTTGTTTCTTAGAAAATAAGCACAGGAAAATGAATTCTGATTATACTATTTCTCAGAAAACAAACACTGGATGCAAATATTGGGAAAAAATATATTCCTTTCTCATTCCATTATTTCTCGACAACCAAACGGACCATTGTCTCGATTCTTTGGATGATCGATGATCAAGCTACGATTTAGTCAGTTTCTTAGTTTATAGCCAATACATCTTTTCTCCATCTTTTATTACAAAGATCTCATTTGGTCGTAGGACAATCAGGACGCATTTGAACACACCGGTATTTGGAATAAAAAATAAAAAGTAAAACAATAAATCAACTGGAGTTTGGTTTAAAACATTGGCATGTTCACATTTCATTGGGAGGTCTCCGACTCCGCAGTGTCCTGCAACGGTGGTCATAGGAAATCTTTCTTCCTTATTACAAACAAAAGAGTTGCTCAACTTAGCACATTTCCCAATTTAATTAAATAGAATTATTGACCAACCAAATAATATTTTGAAGTCCATAATTGCTATTGAGGTGACATAAATTTTCAAATGAAGCCCTTTATTGTTTCCATCTTTTATTTTTTCTAACTTTTGTACTAAAATTAGATTTAGGCACATTGCAATTATATTAAATAACTTATTTATTGATGTTGGATAAATATATTTTATTTCTTCCCTCTGTAATCAGTATGACAATTGAGAACTTTATTAATGAACAGTTTTTTTTTTCTAATATACAATTCGAAGCAAACTTAAGGTTTAATCTACTACGTGGCAAGTTGGCATGTTCCTCCAACCGTGTATTATTTTATTCCCACTCGTATTATATTATCATAAAAGTGATTGTTTATGTTCAAATTTGTGTTGTTTGGTTTGGATATCTTTATGATTTCTATATGAAATGGAGAAAGATTGTGCCCAGCTCACACAATACTGGTTGCCCTATCAAAAGAGTTTATGTTTTAACAAAATGAGTACTGGGTTATGAACTAGAGGTTTTGAGGGGGAGCAATCCCCAGGTCATGAGTCATGACTATAATTAGCCATTCAGCTACACTAATTAATTCCCCACTCCTTCCTTGGATAGGGTCGTAGGGATTTGTTGGGAAGAAACAAAGAAGACAACAGGAAAACAGAAAATCTATGAAGCAGCCAAGACATAGAAAAACTATAGTGACATTTAAAATGGTTAGACAATCATCTCCAACTTTTTTTTGGATCAATACCAACTTTTATTTTCTTTCTTTCTTCCAGTTATTGGAAAGGATGGATGTAGCAAAACTAAAATCTGTAATCACTAAGTCCGGTTCCTACTGCTGGATGTTCCCAAGTGATATTCAAATTACAAGGGGATTGTAGCTGATAATGTTTTCCTTTCCCTCATTGATTGATGAATCTAATAAAAGGGAGAAAAATGCAATAACAAAAAAAAAAAAAAAAACATAAAAAGGAGGGGGAGGGGAATTCAGACACTAGACCCCAAAAAACACAACAGCCCCAGTCCCCTGTCCATATTATCAACCTTAGACATCATCCTTGGAAAGGTAATTGACAAAAAGCATCTCCATGGCAAAATCAACTGTATTAGGTAACTCATTAAGAAGCACGAGAAGCACTAAACCTAGTAAAGCCCAGTCCCGCATGATCAGGCAAATTGTTAGTAAATTTAAATAACAATTTGATTGAGAACGTTTTCTAATCTACTCTTGCCCATTTCAAGGTTCCAAGTAAACAATGAAATTGAAACAAATATTAGTCAGGAAAATGGAAATCATTTACAGAGGTACCTTTGTTGGTATACCAGGCTGTTGAGGATACTTCCTTGGAGTAGGATAACATTTTAAGCAAACAATAGCAGTTTGTTGTCCACGTGGACTATGTGATTCCCCTGCATACAGCAGAAGATATATTGGTTGTACTAGAATGAATGAAGCCATGACCTCAAACTAGTAATGGATGTATAAGTCATCCCTTAAAAGTTTGCAGAAAGCTTCTGATAGAATAGTTTAGGGCCTTTAGGCAATATAGGTCACAAATAGTTAATTTGAGCAAACATCATACAAACACACAAAGGACTGACCTGGGACCCTGGTGCAAAAGTTGCTGAATCATGGGATTGTTTAATTGAAAAACCAGTTCCCAGTTACTGCAATGAAAAACACTTTTCAGTTATATTCTTTACTTGGCATATATCAAAGAACGATGATACCATTTTGAAATTAAAATGCATTTTCGCTGCAGAAAATTATACCATTATAACAAAGAAATGATAGGTCAAAACTGGGAATATCAGAAACAGTTAAGACCCTACTGAGCATATTTATAACATGGAAGCCCCCATCAAGTGAACTGCTTCTTCCTGCCCACTTAATTTTCTCCTGGAAAGAAGGTACCAGGTGGCTTTCTGGTTGTGGGGGAGACTTGGGATTGAATCCCACTTTCACCAGGGATTGGGTGGCTTCAAGGTTGGTGGGGAGGGTTACCCCCATCAATGTAGCCCATCTGCCCACTAAAAAGAAAATTTCCTCCTGGAAAAAAGTATAGGACATCCGTCAATAGTAAAGAACTATTAATAAACTCAGTTCATATTTTATGGTAAATCAGAGTAAAACATGATAAAAAATGGCATTTCCATCTTGACACAGTAAAGAGTTCAATTGTGTGAAACCAGGGCATCACAAAAAATAGGCAAGTCTTTTTAGCAGTAAAAAATGAAATTTTATTAATGTTTAGATAAAAGAATGGCATAAAATCATGAGTTGCCAAGAACCCTTGTGGTCAGGCTAGCATGTATCATCCACCCCTGTTTTCCATTTTTTAGCTTACTAGTGAAATGATTCCACTCCCTTCCCCCCTCCCCCCAACATAGTAGACTCCTGATCACTCCTTGTCTTGCCAGAACATTATCAAGCTTATTGGCTGATCTTTGAATCCAATTAAAAGCTACTCTCAGCTCCCCATCCAGTCCTTTTACCTTCCTTATAGGATACCTTTATATCTATGAAGCGTACAATTATGCTTAAGCCATCTCACAATTACCCTAGAATCCCATTCTGCCACCAAATCTTTGTAACATAGAAATTTATCTAAGACCCTCAGTTCTTGCAACACAGCCATCAATTTTGTCTGTTTGAAATCGCCATAGACAGGTTTGGATCCTAGGTACTTTCCCATCATTAATATGAAAGTTCATGATTTTCTTGCAAAACTCTAAACAGACAGCAAACAGTTTGGCTGTGTTTGGTTGAAGAGCAAAAACCAGAAATAAATTTTGCATCTGGTTCAGTTTTGCATGTCTTTGTTTGTAACTATGATTTACATTCCTACCTGATACAAATTCTGTACCTTTTGTTTATAACTATGAGCAAATCAAACACTCACCATGTGATGTGTTCACCTGGTGACAATACTTTCTTGTGACCATTCAATAAAAAACTAATATGCTATTTATCAAGGAAAAACCAAATCACCCAATGAGTGCATGCTTGGGTGATTTGATTTTGATGAGTTCACATGGTCACAACACTTTCTTATGACTCCAAATAAGTCATGAACATGCTAGTAATCAAATTTAAAACCAAACTTCATTGTATGTCTAGGTTATTTGGTGTCAATTAGTCCACATGGTGAGTACATGCTTATTATGCTACCCCAAACGTGCTACTATCAACCAATAAAACACAAACATGCTACTATAAACAAAATGAAAAACAAATTACAAAGCAAAGGCATGTCTGCTATTGCTACACCAAATGATACAAGAACAACCCACTGTCATGTAAAATATTGACTACCTCTAGGATATACTACCTAATTATGATAATCAAATAATATCAAGGTAGCTTAACATGAAAAATAATGCCTAGGCAATAAAGCACTCATGGAGGGTCGCCTCATTTAGTCTCCAAGATATTTTTTACACAGTGCTTTTGGATACTTTTGTATTCTTAACTTTCTAAGGTTGTAATAATAAAACAAACATTATTAAACTAAATTATTTAGTTTGAGTTAAAATACTAGTTTCGTTTTTTCTTTTATTTTTCTTATCTGTTAAGGCTGAATCGGGATGCATACCGTCTTGAACCCTTGAATAATAAGCATGGAAGAACTCAAAATTTTGTCCATCAACACATACTGATTTTCTTTTTTTTCTTCTATTCTTTATATGTTAATTTTCTATGTTTAAATGAAGTTTATACATTTTTTATGAAGATGATATACAATTAATAGTGAAAGATGGTTGCTACTTGCTATGGAACCTAGGCAGTTATCCTAGGACTCATGGTTTTTATTCAAAAAATTCCATCGTCCTAGGTGACGCCTAGGTGCCCAGCTAGGCAACTAGGCGACAAGGTGCCGTCTATTGCCTAGCCTCAGTTCAGCACCTTAAAAAACTGTGTCCATGTCACCAAACGCAATGTATTTGCTAAATTTGGCTCACTAGCAAATCCACAAATGTCAAATTATAAGGACCTCAAGAAAAAGCCACCATGGAGATAGAAAAACAAAATGGCATTGTATAATATATAGTTGTAAATCAAACGAGTCCACATAAATATGAGTAAGCTTCAATCCTTGATACACCTAATTGATTTGTAGTAATGAATCTAATTGATTTGTAGTAATAGGTTTGAAGTATTTCATCTAGATAGATTCCAGTTCTTGTTGTAGCTAAACTCTACAACTTCCCTTTGAAAACAAAGCTATAAGTTTATTAGAAAGCTTACCCTTTGTTGTACATGATAAGCTATCATTTCTTCAAGAAGGCCCCTTTCCAAGATCATGGTAATTGATCTTTTTTCTTTTTACTTCCTAGTAGAAATAAGACAATCATTACATAAAGTAATTCTTAACAATACCTTTCGACATCGCAATAATTCCCACTTCATTTTTTATTTGTTTCTTTCTTCTTTTACAATGGCATAAAATGTGGAAAAGATAAGATAAACTATTTTATTCTCAAAGGATAAGGACTAGTAAAGAGTAAAAGCTAATACTAATCGGAGATGTGATTTAGATCTGCCCAACAACTAACAATCTAGTCTACATAGGCTGTTTTCTACAAAATTGGCTGGTCCAATTACTTGTAAGTCCTAGCATGGGGAGAGAGAAATTTTTGGTCATCTCAATTTATGGATATGTAACATATATTGACCTGCTTCTCGGCTGCAAGGGAGCTGTGATGGATGCAATGCATATATTCTTGTTGGACTAGACATTATGGATTCAATTAAATCTACCCATCCAGGACTTATGTGCAATACCATATCTTCCACTAGTTGAAGGAACAGCTTTGATACTCTTCAAGTTGGGAAGTAACTTTACAAAAAGGAATTTTTCAGCAGAGAGAGAAACTTTCATAAAAGTCACAACAAACTAATAAAATCGATCAAACTGGCAAGTTGTATGAGCATTTACCTTTCTTTCTTTAAATAAGGACATTTAGGTGTCTTTTCTTCTAAGTGGAGTACATGATTCCAAATTAATGATGATCATGAAAAATTAAACATCAACCTGAACATTATTCACAAACTATTCAAATAATCTGCATCTAACCCCTCCAAGTGGTAAAGTTCATGAGCTTAGCAATATATCATCTATTACTTCAATGGTTTATCATTTGTGTGTTCAACCATCAAAGAGTTTGTCACAATTGATAACCCCTTACCCCTCCATCAAAACCATTTCCCAAGGATTCAGAAGGGTAAAATAGGCTTCCCTCTCTTAAGCTAAAACTATAAATTGAGACTTTGCCTTTGGAATTGGTAGGATGAAGTGAGTCTCCACTGCCAGAGACAGGATTCTTACTTGCATAAACCAAGATAACAGATTATAATGCACACGATTCTTAGCGGTGCCAGAAGAGAAGTCCCCGTCCAGCAGTTATAGCTTAGAAGGACAACCCAGGTGTCCTCTTAAGGGTTACTCTGCCACTACATAAAAGATAGTAGTAGTAATAAAAGTAATAGAGAAACAAGACTCGTAATGCCAGTATACCAACAGCATGCTCCAAGAAAAGGCAATGCTTATTCATCGACTGAAAAAGGGCAACTTTCCAACCTTGGAAAAACGCAAAATTTTAGATACCCACATTAGACAATCAAAACTTATACCCTTCAAAGAAAAACAATAGCAATATATAAACCTTCAATAAAATATGCTAAATGAAAATTATACAGGACAGTAAAAAACTCACCTCTAGAAATATCAATTCAATGATCTCTTCTCAATCAAGAATAGCACTGGTGTGATGCTTTGCCAAAGTTACAAATTATAATCATTTAATCAATACTCCATGAGAAAAATAACCTGGGCAGTCAGTAGCAATAATTAATCCGAGGAGGCCAGGGCCGCTGCCAATAGCAACACGCTTGAGGCTATTACATGAAGAGACGAACAAGTGAGCCATCGACATGTCTTTCTATGACATTGCTGCGTCTTCAAAAACGAAATTGGTAGAAATGTGGTCTGGTTCTACCCTAGAACAGCATCAACAAAAGGGAAATTTGTTCTTTCTAGCGGTAGCGGGAATAAAGTGTTTCAAGGTAGGGGATAGTTGAAAACATACGCCAGTTAACACTGTTGAAGTTCCTATCGTCACCAACTATATTTGACGAAAGAACGCAATAAAAGCATAACGAACTTACCGCATGAATAGATTGCCATCTTCGAGAGCACGACGGCTTCCATGAATGCCGTCTGAAACTTTTAAAAGCAGAGCTGCAGAAGGCCAACGATATGGACCATATGGTACCCAGTACCCGCTCCAAGACCTTGTATACATCATGCATCAACGATCTATTATCTTCCGTGTGTTTCCTTGTACTAGGGGTGATATTTTAGTCCGGCCCGAAAATTTTTAACCTTGGACTTAAGTTTCTGAGTCAGCCTGAGCCCAATACCTCAGGCCCATCCTAGCCCGATCCAGCCTCCAATAAATTCATAGGTTAATATATTTTAACAGTATCATATAACGATATAAAGTCAATGTTTAGAAATAGGGGTTAACATTGACCAATATTTTAATCTATAAATCAAATTCGAATCAGATTAAGTAATATCCGAATTCAAATCCGATTAGAAAAGTCGATATTCAAATTCGATTCGATATATGATGGATATTAAAAATTAATATTCGAATTCAAATTTAATTGAATATTTGATTATATTCGAATTCAACTAATTAATAATTTTAGGTAATTAATAAATATATAAAATAAATATTTTATTTATATGAAGTATATAAATATATAAATTATTTATATAATTTAATTATTATATATATAAATTATATAAAACATTTAAATATTTTATATTATATATAAATAATTAAATAATTGGTCGAATTCGGATATTTATCGAATTGAATCAGGTCATATCCGAATTCAAATTCGATTAACTATTTGATATGAATAAAATATCCAAATTCAACTGATTAGATATTTGAATTATCGGAATTCAATTCGATTATATCGAATCTCGAATTCAAAATCAAATTTTCGAATAATGTTGACACCCCTAACTGGGGTAAACAAAGTAGGTGACATACGGAATTATGAATTCTTGCTACATATGTTTGAAACTACCATTCTGTGTGTGGCTACACCTTTAAAAAGGATTAAGCATTCACTGTAGAATTATAGATGCGCTACAAAGACATGTACAAAGGCGTATGTAACCAATCCCTACACGAAGGGTTTGGGCTTTAGGTGTACAAATCACTATAGGATGTTCACTATTCATTAAATGATTAGCCCACACACGCCTTTGTCAATGGGTCAGATTTGGTATGGATTTGCCTTCATGCTAATCTGACCCTCCAATTCCACCCCAATCTAACCCAACTTAATAACGTGTAATTTTTTAACCAGCCCTGACCCCAGTTCAACCCGACTTGGCTTGCTCTCTTTCAATTATATCATTTATATTGCATTTTGAAAACTGAAAAATCATTAATTTAATTTGGAATTCGGTTTATTCACTATAGTGACAAAAAAAAAACAAATATGAAAATAAATTTAAGGCTTTCACGTCATGGGGCATACTAAATTACAAGAATACCCTCTATATAAGTAGGGGTATAATGATCTATTGGGTTGAATGATCAAAATCCTAACCCAATCCTATGGATTCTGGTCAAGTCAGATTTACCATTTATTTAACCCAAGCCATTGACAACCCTATACAACTCTTGACGATGCATAACAGATCCCTACCCATCTCAAAGGACTAACTCTGTTTGATGTTTTTCTCTTGTTAATGGTTATTAGTGAACATGAATTTCACTCTTTTAACATTTAAATTTTTTCATGATAGCAGAAAATGCCCCTTACGCCCATGTTTAAATGAGAAAGAATTAGCTGGCTGAATTTGATAGCTGTGTTTTACTCTCTGTTGGAATTGGAATCAATTGTTTTGCTTCACTCCATCCATAAATGCAAGTGAGAGATTGACTGTTGTGGGCTTGAGAGTTCGAATATGTCCTCACACCAATCTCATAGCACTCTGCATATCGGAAACACCCCCTGTGCTTGTATGTTATCTTTTACGGGGAGACATTCTCAATGCACAGCTGTAATATGATGTGAGGTTGGTGCGAAGAGCGTTCTGTAAGGAGAGTATCGGGATTTGTCATTGAGCCCAGGTCTACTCCTCACACCAATCTCACGGTACTTGCACCCACACATTGGGAATATCTCACACACTTGTACCTTTTATTCATATGGGGGGATGTTCCCAATGCACGGCTGCAATTAAACGTGTTGTAAGGTTGAGCGTTCTATGAGGATCAGATCCCGATTCCATATGGATTGTATGTCTAGTCTGGACCAAAATAATTGGTTCCACACCTGGTAAAACAACTATCAAATTCAATTGATTCCTTCTCGTTTAAATAGAAAAGCTAGAGAATGATCCCCCGTACTAAATTCGGGGTAACTAAATGTGTGTATAATTTAGTTTGAAGTTTATTATTCAGTTATCAAAAATTAAATTAAAAAAAAAACTAATATGGGTCTTGCGCCTTTGTAATTGACAATCCATTCTAACCTATTTTATTTTAAAACCATTATTGATTTAT
Organism: Nelumbo nucifera; assembly: GCF_055504915.1. Classification (NCBI taxonomy): domain Eukaryota; kingdom Viridiplantae; phylum Streptophyta; class Magnoliopsida; order Proteales; family Nelumbonaceae; genus Nelumbo; species Nelumbo nucifera. Next base: position 13,355,861 of record NC_142652.1, on the reverse strand, counting down.
GTTTTTTTTTAAATTGATTTAAGATATTAAATGAGATCTTATTCGTAAACAATAACCCACTTTATTTGATATTTACTATTTATCTAATAAATTTATTTTGAGTTATTTATTTTTAAAAGTTAAATTAGGTAGCTTCCTAAAAGTTAAATCAAGTTTGTAATTAATAAAGTATTTTCTTTTTGAAAAGAAAAATCATTTAAAAACAAACATGGGTTTATGGTAATCTTTTAATGGGTTCCACCATTTGTATTTAATAGACTATGGATAAATATGTGTTTAAGATAATAAATAATTGTTTATTGAGAATGTTTAGAAGTGAAACTACCCACTTGTTAAATCTTATTTCTTGAGTTAAAAGGATGTCACGTGTTTGAATGGTGGTAGTGAGCTATGGGGCTTATGAAGCAATTTCTTAGAAAATGTCACTTGTCTAGCTTTCTAGACAAATGAAAAGGCCACATGTTGAAATGGTGGGGGGTTGTAGCCTATGGGCTTTAGCAGGAATTTCTCATATATTGCCACTTGTCTAGCTTTCCAAAAAATGAGAAGGCCACTTGTTTGAATGGTGATAGTGGATTGCGGGCTTTAACAACAACTTCTCAAAAAATGCAACGTGTCTAGATTTACAAAATAAAGAGTTCTAACATGATAGTTTATTTAGGCTTAGAATTCAGACATAAGCTCTTCAAATTAACATAATAAAGAGCTCTTAATATTCCAACGAGATCATATTAAACTTCAACTTAAATTAGGCCATGTTTGTATGGGATGACAATGCCAAACTGAAACAAATTTAATCTAAGTTCAACTTTGCAGCTATTTTGTAGGTATTGGATCGATTTTGCAATGTAAATGAAGGTAAATTTGTAGTCTGTTATATCTGCATTCAAAACAACGAGTGTGAAATTTAGGCTTAGTTTGGAAGGAGTATAAATACAATTATGTATAGTACAAATAATACAAAATACAAGGGTTTGCACTCTACAAATTTGTATTTATACTCTTTCCAAGCTGAGCCTTACTTCCAAAAAAAGTATAAAATTTGCACCGATGCATGTAAAGTGTGGTTACAATTTTTTTGGTTCGTGTAACTAAAAGCAGCCCTGCATTGTTTTTAATATCTATTCTTTCTTTTTATACATGTCAACCAAACAAACAACATTAAGCTTAGATGGACAAATACATACATCAGTGCAGAAATGTATTCAATGAATTTTGCACTTTGATCTTTTGACCCATTCATTCTTGTTGATGGATAAAATTTAGGCCCCGTTTGGTTCACAGGAATAGGGGTTTGGAATCAGAATTGGAATGGGCTATTCCAATTCTAACTATTTGATTTGGCATTTTTTATTTGAGGGAATGGACATTTTCTGTCTCTCTTGGGAATGAAATCTCATTTTTGCTGATTTTAATTTTCATTTTCATTTCTGTCTGAGCCAAATAGTTCATTCTGATTCCGATTCTGATTGCAAACCAAACAGACTGTTGGGCACTCAAAAAAAAGAAAGGTTTAAGGAACAATAATGGTCTAATTAATCTAATAACCAGCAGCTTATTTAGAAATGCAAAAGCTTATGGTGGCATTCAAGCAAAAAATGCAAGTTCAACAATGAACGCGCATCCAACTCCAGTTTTCTTATACCTCGCCATCCCAGAGCTCCTAATAGTAAATTGATATTTATTAATAATTTAAGAAGCATATATATATATATATATATATTATTTACTGTATTTATTATATTTGATATATATAGCATACGTACTTTTTTATATATGTAATAGTATCGGGCCAGGCTTATTTGAGAAAGCCCAAGCTCGAGCTCATAAGCCTTAAATTTTGTCCAAGCTTGAAAAATAACGGGTCAAGCTGGGCCGAACCATCAGGCTACCTGGCCCATGAATAGGTCTAATTGTATATATAAACAATTGTATACATAAAAAATCCTATGCAATAAAAATTTAAACATCTTTTTCAATTTTTTTTTTTTAATGGACCTCTCATAGCTTGGCCCAGTTTGTGGCATGGCCTGGCCCAAGTTTCGGCCCAGCACAACCCGATTTACACCTCTACTTGGCTTGGTCCGCTGCCGCCGCCGCCTCTACCTCCACCCACCTCCGCCCCAGGTCTACGAATCTCAATGACTACCATCCACCAGCGTCGTCGCCTCTACCCACCTTCGGCAACGTCGCCTCCACCTCTGACAACACCAATTAGACGACATGAGGTCACTGTCGGCATTGTCGGAGGTGGGCAGAGGCATTACCAGAGGTGGCACAAGAGGATGGTGGTCATTGAGGTTTGCAAGGCTGGGCTGGGGCAGAAGTGGTTTGGAAGAGGAAAAAGATGAACAGTGTTTTTGCCCTTATTTGATATATTTTTTAAACAGTTAATCTATTTTAGAAATTATATTAAAAATATTATTTTATAGATATTAGGGCCCAAAAGTTGCCCTTATCAGCTATAATCCCTTAAATCTTTTAGATTTTCCCATGCACCGCACGGGTCCCCACTAGTATATATTAAAATTGGTCTGTCCATGTCAACATGTCTCTCCTTTTAAAGAAGTATTTATCTATTTTCTCCATTTTTTGTATTTTTGTATTTTCTTTGGTTTTAAAATATATAACAGTAATCATTGCTTATCTTGATTAGATTAATAAAGTTGCACTAAGTTTTCCAAGGCCTCTTATTTTAACGCATGTTATTATTACATATGAAAAAAGACATTTAAGAGAGAGGGAGATCTTTGGGTTTTTCAAGGCCTCTTATTTTAATGCATGTTATTATTACATTTAAGAGAGAGAGAGAGAGAGAGAGAGAGAATAGTAATAATATAAATAGGTTGAGGTTAAACAAGGAAAAAATTATTAATTCAAAAAACCACTAAACTTTCACTAAAAATAAATATTAACAAACTTAGAAAATAATACAAATGTGTTTCAACCCCACTTAAAAATGCACACACACACACACACACACACACACACACACACATATATATATATATATATATATATATATATATTAAAATTGGTCTGTCCATGTCAGCATATCTCTCCTTTGAGAGAAATTATTTATCAATTTTCTCCATTTTTGCATTTTTTCTAATTTTCTTTTATTTTAAAAATATAAAACAATAATCATTGCTTATCATGATTAGATTAATAAATCTACACACTATTAGATAGCTTTTAGTTTTCCAAGGCCTCTTGCATGTTATTATTATATTTAAAAAATACATTTAAGAGAGAGAGACCTTTGGATTTTCTAAGGACTCTTATTTTAATGCAGGTTGTTATTACATTCAAGAGAGAGAGAGAAAATAGTAATAATATAAATCAAGTTTTTTTAAACTGAACCGAATAATGAATCGGTTAGAGGTCCGGTTCCTAGGTCAAATGGTCCGACCATTTGAACCGGATGGACGTCCCATTCTAACAAAAAAATTAAAAAATTAAAAACGGCCCAAACCATTGGACAATTTAAACAATTTGACCACCCGGGTCAGTGGTTTGTTGACCAAATCAACGATTTTTGACGAAATAACGGTTCTGGGGTAAAAGGGAACCAATCACCTGACCAGTTCCCGGTTTTTCCAGCTTGGTCCGATTTTGAAAACCATGATATAAATCAAATAATATAAAGAAGTTGAGGTTAAACAATCAAAAAATTATTAATTTAAAAATCCACTAAACTTTCACTAAAAATAAATATTAACAAAACATAGTAAATATTAAAAATGTGTTTCAATTCCACTTAATGAACACTATAAAAATAAGAAATTTAAATATAAAAATATTAATTGATAGTTTTAATAATATTATAGATAACTTATGAGTTGAGACCTTAATAAACGCTAATAAAAATATTAAATGATAGTTTTAAAATACCAACAATTAATTAAATATCCAAAAATTTCTAAAAAACTAAACATAATTAAAATATTAAAAATAATAATGAATATCAAAAATTAAGAATATTTTATATTAAAAAGTATAACTAATGGTTTATTATTATTAAAAATACCAAAAATTAATAAAAATTACCCAAGCTAGAAATTATTGAAAAATATTGAAAATCAATTGTATTTCTTGTTAATTGTGGTATTTTATTTAGTTATTTACTTTATTTTTACTGAAAGCAAAAGCAAATTTGTTTTGTAGTGACTAATATGCAAAAATAAATGATGAAAATACTTAAAATTATTGAAAAATACTCATATGAAAAAATTACTAGATAATAATGAAAAAACACCAAAAATTAATTAAAAATCCAAAAATTTTGACAATCCTAAAGCTTAATTAAACTACTAAAAATAATGTATTTTATTGCAAAAAAAATACTGAATAATAATGAAAAATATTGTATTTTAATTATTAATTGTAACATAATTAACAATAATTATTTTTAAACTATAATTAATAGTAATTATAATTTAAGCTATAAATAGTAGAAAATTAGATTTAGTTAGTTTTAGTCAAGAAATTAGAAATATTTCTGAAAATATGATAATTTCCATAAATTGTTGTGTTTTAAAAATATATAGTAATTTAATAATTACAATATTTTAATAGTTAACAATATTTTAATAATTAATAATAAAAAGTAACAAATCATTTATAACTTAACCTAACCCGATTAGATCTATAAATTTATAGGCTCAAGCAACTATTTTGTTTTGAGTTAGGTCTAACTAAGATATGTACCATGTTCACACATTATCTGTGATAATCATATCCAAAGTCTAATTGGGTATCAAACTTTTGGAGTCCAATGATGGCTTTAGCAGATAGGACCCAAGCTAAACAACCCCTAATAAGCTCAATTTGAAAGTTATATGCGTATGTGGTAAATACTATTATATAATATTTAAATAACAAATTTTTTATTAATATATATATATATATATGTTATATTTTTTTATACTAGACTAGAATTAAATAAAATTTTAATTAGTAAAAAGTCATAGTTTTATAATTAACATGGACCTCTTTATCAATAGAAAATTTGGCTCGGTTTGCAGCCTAGCCTGGACCAAGGTTCAGCCCAGCACAACCCGATTTACACACCTCTATTTGAACCCATCCAATACTAGGGACGGGGTGGAGAAATTCGAGGATTCCCAATCTTTGATGAGGAGTGGGGTGCCTTGCCCCTGAACTCGCCCAAGATTGAGGAGTGGTTGCCTTGCCTTGAACCCGCTTGACACTGGGGACGGGGCGGGGATGGGGTAGAGTGTCTTGACTGTGGGGTAGGGACAGGAATAGGGTGCCCCACCCTAAACCCACCCCGTTGTCATTCCAATATAATTGTTAATTATTAGTGAAATTAATAAAAATGTTTGCTTTTGTAATTATTTTTATTTATTTATTGTTAATCAAAATTTCATTTAAAAATAATAACAATTATTAAAATTACTACAAATTATTAATAAAACTAAATTTATTAAAAAATATTTGTTCATATTAAATTAACAATAATTATTTTATGTAAATCAACATTAAATGAATAATACAATTATTAAAACTTTAGATATTTAACAACAAATTTTGATTACTAATTTAATATTAGATAATAGTAAATAAAATTATTAAATCTTTCAGATTTTCCCGTGCATCGCACGGATCCACGCTAGTATATATAATAAAATTGGGCGGTCCATGTTAGCAAGTCTCTCATTTAAGAGAACCTATTTATCTATTTTCTTAATTTTTTGTATTTTCTTATTTTCTTTTGTTTTAAAAATATAATAAAATAATCATTGCTTATCTTGATTAGATTAATAAAGCTATAGACTATTAGAGACAGACCTTTGGGTTTTCCAAGGCTTATTATTTTAATGTGTCTTAAAAAAGACATTTAAGAGAGAGAGAGAGAGAGAGAAAGGGAGTGAGAGGGAGGGAGTAGTAATAATAATTACTGTATTTTAAAATTTATAGTATTAATAATAATTATAATATTTTAAATAAATAATAGTATTTTTAAATAATTATCAGTGTTTATTCAAAAACAATATTAAATAATGCATTTATTAATTAATATAATGTAAGTTATAATTTATTAAAAAATAGTATTAACAATTATAGTATTTTATTAATTAATAGTATTAACTGTACTTTTAATTAATACATTATTTTTAATTCATATAGTACTTTTAATAATTACAAAATTTTTAATAATTAAAGTATTTTAAATAATTAACATTATTTATTAAAAATAATGTATTTTTTATTAATAGTATTTTTAATAATTACGGTATAAATAATAACCATATTTTACAGTAGTTTCAATAATTGTGGAATTATTAATTACAATATTTATAAATTAATTGTGTTTATTAAAATGCTGTATTTATTAAAAAATATTAATATTTTTATTAATTTGTTAATTAACAGTTTTTAAATTGTTAATTAATGTAATTTATAATTTAAATTGTATTTTAAATATTATTTAAATTATATTTGAAACTATAAGTAATATAATTAAATTTTAAACTGTAATTAAAAGTAATTATATTTAAATTTAATTTAAGCTATAAATAGCAGAAAATTACATTTAATGAACAGCAATTAGGCAAGAAATAACCAAAAATAAAGTGCCAATAATTTTGTAATAATTACCAAAAATTATCCAAGAAATTACCAAAAATGGATTAACATGATTTCTAATAATTATGATAAATTTCCAAAAATTAAAAATAAAAATATAACCATTGAAATTACTTTTTGAAAATATGTACTAGTTGTCAATAATTTTCAAGAAATAAATGTAATTGGTTCATAGTATATTTAAAATACATTTGTTTTTTCGCATAAATTATAAATTATCTAATTTAAACATTACAATCCTTGCCTATAATGATATTAGTTTATAGTGTTATAATGGAAAATAGAAAAAAAAAAGTGTTTACTATTATTCACTATCAAGAAAGCGTGTGCATCGTACGGGTCCCTGTTAATAGTTAAAACAAAACAAAACTCTACATTGTGACTTCCAGAAAAACCTATGACACACTCAGCTTTCAAAATTTCAAACAAAACCTTTTTCCCAGTACTGATTTTTTTTTTCATAGAAGAAGAACAGATGTATTAATTCATGCATGAAAAATGCAAAAAAATGGAAAACAAAATGAAATAACCAAAAATTAAAATTCTCGATCACTTTCAGGCTGCACTCAGTAAAGCTGGATGAGGAGCTTAAAACTGTAGAGTAATAGTTTGTGAGCTGTGATCCTTTTTTTTAATTAGGTTTATAATTTAACCAGTGTGAGACGCACCTTTTGCATATTTTAAATTGTTTTAAAATAAAATTGGGAGTTAACATAAGGAACGGTGACAAAGGTGAAACCGTGAAATTAAGGACTTCCTCGTGAAGTATCACAATTTTTATTTTCTGAACATCCATGACAATGATTTGGCCATGTCCATGACCCTTGTATAGATCATCGATTATCAATTAGTTTATATGATGCATTCCCACAACAGAGAAATGATAAGAATATTTCACCGAATGATTTCAAAAAAAGAAAAAAAAAACCAATGACAATGAAAATTAAATAAGCCAAAAAAATGTTTACCAAATAGGTTGAGGCATGGACTGAAATGCAAGACAGAGAAAAAAACTAAGGTTGTATTTGGTTGCAACGTAAATAAATTTGTATTGATTCAAAATCATGACAGTGCAAATGATTTTAGTATAAATTCTGATTTATTTTTGTTTCAAATATTAGAATTTTTTGTTTGATTGCAGTACAAATGAAGCAAATTAAGACATAAAGCAGAATAAAGTAAAACCCAAGACAGAATTTGCATTTTTTTTTTTCATTTGAACTCTCATGTATTTGCACTGGTGCAAATAAAATTACACTTAAACCAAACGCATCCTAAAGATTAAAAAGGGAACGTATCTCAAAAAACCTTCCCAGCTAAAGATTAATCAGGCCAAAATCACAGTCGCATGCAGAACCTTCCCAGCTAAAAGTTGAATTTAATTATCGGGACCGATTATAGTTAAAATTATATATTTTTTTATTTAAATAATGACTTAAAATTTAAATTTTAATAATATAATTAAATTTTAATGATAAAAAATATTAAATTATTTATATGTTAATAAAATATTATATGTATTTAATAATAAAATAGTTGACTCTAGGTCTAAATAGGCTAAGGACAGACGAATGGGAGCTGATCCAATTATTAATGGGGTCAAAAACAGTTATATATAACTCATACATGCTGACATGCATAGAATGTAGAGAGGTATTCACGATGTATGGCTAAAATTAGTGTAAGGACCGTGTCAAGACCAATTTTGTGAGGACGAAGCATGATATATGTGCCAATCAGGAGGCTGTTTGGATTTGGCATTTCTTGCTCTACTTGTGGTGAATAACCATTAATTGTTGAAGTCTCCCTGTAACAATTTGTATAAATCAACCTAAATGTTTGGAACCGAAACGAAAATGATAGTATACATGGAAATGCCATAACCTTTCATAGTTAAACCCCTTCTATATTGTCCACTGGCTAACTGGTTATTCAAGTTTACACGGAAAATCAATACTTACATAGAGAGAGACTGAGACTGAGACATAAGGAATGGATAGGATCACATCAGCCGAAGCATGCGCAGACAAAGATGTGGTTGAGTGTATGGGTGTCAATTTCACATGATTTGGTCCAATTTAATCCGGTTCAATGTGAATCTATTACAAATGGATCAGACTTCAATCCAGTCCAATGAATATTTTGGATTGATCCAATTTAGTGTCAGGACCGCCCAATCTCTTGAAATTCGTTTTAATTTAGATTGTTTCCGATTCAAACCTGGTCTATTGACACCTATATTCTTGTCTTATATCCTTAATATTTTTATCTTATATCTATGGGCCAAATTTTGGCTTAATCCAACTCAATCCAATATGAATTCATTATGGATGGAACAGGTCCAATCCAATCCAAAAAATACTTTGGACCATTAAGTCTGGATTGGTCTAATTCAATATGTCTTATTCATCCATTCAATCCATCCAAATTGATTTTGGTTTGGACTAGGTCTGACCCCAAACTAGTCCATTGACATTAGACCTGTTCATGAGTTGGGCTTGTGCTTGACTTTTGTCAAAATTTGAATGGGCCCGGCCCAACACAATGGAAAGTTATGCCCAAAGCCCAGCCCGTAAACATGTATAATTGACACCCTTAGAATATGTTTCGCATCAATGTTGCAAATACAATTCTCAGAAGACGGTGTCTTTTTTCTTGTTTTGAAACATTGCTACCAGGTAGGATGTTTCCTGAAGCAACAGCACAACCTTCTGTTTGGTACCAGTGCTCCATATCTGTTTTCAGCATTGTACCCATTATAGGAAGTCCACGTTACTGCCACCTCATGTCATCGTTGGTAGCAACAAGATCCAACCTGAGAAAGTGTCGAATTCGACGTTGCTCCAAACCACGCCCTCTCGATTTCCAAGGCGTGGCTTGGAGCGCCGTTTTCTATGAAAAAATAGTTTCAAACATATTGACGTTTCCTAGAGCATTGATTTTCCAACGTGACACTAATGTGCCACCATTTTCTGGAGCAACGACATTGATGCCAAGCAGACACTTAGTTGAAAGAGCTCTACACGTTGCATCATTAATGGAGACTGGGAGATCGTCATCAAATCAATCAAAACACAGATCTCCCATCCACTAAACATCAAACATATCATCAAAGACATCTTGGTGCGTGTAGATTGGAGGGGCAAGAATTTAGGCCCCGTTTAGTTTGCATGAATAGAGGTCTGGAATCGGAATAGGAATGGGCTATTCTGATTCCAACTATTTGGTTGGGCGGAATCGGAATCCCATTCCCATTCCTGCTGGAATAGCATTCCCTCCCCCTCCCTTGAGAATGAAATCTCATTCTTGCTGATTCCAGTTCCTATTCCCATTCTCATTCCTGTCTGAACCAAATAGACTATGGGAATGAACCATTCTAATCTCAATTCCAAAGGATTTTGATTCCAATTCAAATTCTGACTCTGATTTTAAAGCAAATGGACAATTAAGTTAACCACACTCTTCCGGGAGGCTAATAATCATCTCGCAGACCTGATAGCTAATCTTCTTGGTTATACTGAACAAATAGAATATTACCAAACCAGTAGTATAGCAATGATAATAGAGAGGTAGAGGCTTGAAAATCATTGGGGTTGCACTATCCCACACCAGCTATTTTTCTCTTCCAAAGCCATTAGAACCAATGATAATGTTTCACGTCACTACGTTAGTAACAAATTCATGGGTCCCACTGTTAAAAAGTGGAAATCCCATGCATTTTATTACTGCCGAGGAACATTGGGAGAATGACCAATTAGCCCAGGTCAGATTTTTATAGCCTCAAAGTATAAGGGGAATGCATCCTGATCGCCAATTGATGCCAAATTCACAGGCAGGATGTGGTTTATAGGGGGAAGGGGGAGAGAGTTAGGGGGATGGAATTCAGAATTCTGCATACTTCTCCGTATTTTTTATTATTAATTCGTTCCAAAGCCAAGCTGTTCATTCACAGACCAGATCAGGTAGGCACAATTGTAGGAATGTTAAATGTTTGATGAGCACTTAAATTTTTTTTTAACACCTATCCCTTAATATTAGTCTGGATCGTCTGTCCGCAGGGGACGGAAAATTTTCTGTTCCAACCAATATAATTTGAACACGTCCTTCATTCGCTTGAAGCCAAGAGTTAACGGAGTCCAGGCTTTAAAGTCAAAAGAACTTAAATCTCGTTTGTTGGTTGTTCTAAACTTTTAATTTCTTGCCTTGCCCGTCCAGATTCATTCCATCTCAAACCTCTCTCTCTCTCTCTCTCTTTCCCCGGTCACCTCTGGTTCCGCCCTTGCTATCGACCACCAGAGACCACTGCTACCAACCGATGGAGGCTGCTTTCAACTGCTCGACGCGACCCTCTCTCTCAAACTTCATTCTTCTTCCCACCTACAACTGCTGGAAGAGAATAATTCATAGTATTTTCTCGTTTCTTGATATTTCTTTTCATCTTTGAATATTTTAAGGGACGGCCTACATTTCCCACTTGAAAACGGAAGCCCCGAGAGGCCGGCCTCTTCTCCTTTTCCCACTCTCTTTTTTCTTGTCATTTTTTCCTGTTATGGTAAAAGTCACAGTCGAACTTGACACTTTGGTGATTTCTACTACTTTCTCTGAGTGACAAACAAAGCAGGTGTTGTGCATTAGCTCACTGCTTTAGGAGTGGGAAGGTATCTATAGGAAAACATGGGAGAATTCTGTTATGGGGGTGAGAGAAGATGGTTTGTACCAACTTTCTATTAATAATAAGATTTCTACTGCTTCTACTTATGTTGATTGTGCTTTGTTTGTTTGTTTAGACTCTTACAAATGGCATTTGAGGCTCGGACGCATAAATAGAGACAAATTAAAAAGGATGTGTGACAATAGTATGTTACCTCAAATGGACAGATTTTAAAATTTGTGAACCTTGCTTGCAAGGAAAAATGCATAGAAAACCATTTGGAAAGGCTAAGAAATCTAAGGAATTCCTAGAAATCATTCATTCAGATGTTTGTGGACCACTTAATGTGAAAACCCATAGGAAGATGGAGTACTTTGTGACTTTTATAGATGACTTTTTAAGATTTGACTTTATTTATTTATTAAATAAAAAATCTTATGTTCTAGATAAATTCAAGGAATTCAAAACCTTAGTTGAAAACCAAACAGGAAAAAAAATAAAAATACTTAGGAGTGATAGGGGTGGAGAATACATTTCCGAACTATTTGATAGTTTTTGTTTAGAAAATGGAATTATACACCAATTAACTATTTCTTACACAACCCCAACAAAATGGGGTGGCTGAAAGAAGAAATAGGACCCTCTTGGACATGCCTAGATCTATGCTAAGTCATTCGAACTTAGGAAACCAATTTTGGGGGGAAGCTTTATCTACCGCAGTTTACATATTAAATAGAGTCCCTACAAAGATTAATAAACTAATTCCCTATGAATTCTGGACAGGTAGAAAACTTGATCTTACAAATCTAAAAATATGGGGATCTACTCCCTATGTTTGGGTACCTAACCAACTTAGAAACAAATTGGATCCTAAAAGCTTCAGAGCAACATTTATTGGGTATTCTGAAACATCAAAAGGTTATAGATTTGTGAGACACAAATCTAATGGTTCTCTTGAATTAGTTGAAAGTAGGGATGCTGAATTTTTAGAAGATAAAGTTGACCCTAACGATCCTAAGAAGTTGGTTGACCTTTTTGAGATAGAAAAAGAAAAGGTTGTTGAAAGTCCTATTGACTTTGAACCTCCTAATTTGGACATAATAACTAGAATACAAAGACAAAGAGTTCCATCTTCTAGATACAAAGACTTCTACTCATTTCAAAATGACTATATAACAGATTGTGAAGTTCATCCATTAAATTTTACAAAGGCAATGGCCTTTGCTGATCATGCAAATTGGAAAATAGCCATGGACGAAGAGTTTGACTCGATGGTTAGGAATCAAGTTTGGGACTTAGTAGAACAACCCAAGGATAAGAAAGTTATAGGGTGCAAATGGATACTTAAAAGAAAGTTAAAACCCAATGGGTCAATAGATAAATATAAAGCAAGATTGGTAGCAAAAGGCTACACACAAAAAGAAGGAATTGATTTTGAAGAAACTTATTCCCCAGTTGCTAGATTTACATCTATTAGAATAATACTTGCTATGGTAGCCTATTTTGATTGGGAACTATTTCAAATGGATGTAAAAAATGCATTTTTAAATGGAGAACTCAATGAAGACATATATATGCAACAACCAGAAGGGTATATTGTAAAAGGGGAAGAAAGAAAAGTGTATAAGCTAAAATGATCTTTATATGGATTAAAACAATCTCCTCGTATGTGGTATTACACTTTTCACAATGCCATTATAAAACTTGGTTTTGTTCCAAATATTTTTGATCACTGTATATATGTCTTGAATAGTGGGAGTTCCATTATATTGCTATCTCTTTATGTAGACGATATCCTAATTGTTGGAAATGATAGAAAAAACAAAAGACTGGCTAAAATCCCAATTTGAAATGAAAGATTTAGGAGATGCCTCATTTGTTCTTGGGATAAAAATAGAAAGAGATAGAAAAAATAGAACACTTTCACTATCTCAAGAAAAATATATAGATACTATTCTTAAAAGATTTAGAATGGATGAGTGTAATCCTATTGACACACCAATAATTCAGTCCACAAAATTGACCAAAGATATGTGTCCAATGACTAAACAAGAAAAAGATGAAATGGCTAAGAAACCTTATGCTCAAGCAGTGGGCAGCCTAATGTACACCATGTTGTGCACTAGGCCTGATTTAAGTTTGTCATTAGCTTAGTTAGTAGATATCAAAGCCACCGTTTTCAAAACCGGACTGGACCAGAAAAACCGGGAACCGGTCACCTGACTGGTTCCGTTTTCCTTCAAAACCGCTTTTTCCCCCAAAATCGTTGATTTTGGTCAGCAAACCGCGGAACCGGCTGGTTAAGCGTTCGAACAGTTTTGGCCGTTTTCCAAATTTTTAATTTTTTTAAATTTTTAAATTTTTTTTGTTAGAATGAGCCGACCGTTTGAACCGGTAATCGGACTCCTGACCGGTTCGGTCATCGGTTCGTTTTTAAAAACCATGATCAAAGCAATCCAGGAAAGCCTCATTTGCAAGTAGTAAAGAGAACTTTTAGATATCTCAAAGGAACTAAATGTTGCTAACATATTGTTGTGATAGCTTAAAAATATTATGATATTGTGATGCTGATTTTGCAGGGGATGTTGACGATAGAAAGTCAACTACTGGGTATGTCTTCCTTTTTGGAGGAGGAGTTGTTTCATTGGCCAGCAGAAAGCAATGATGTGTTGCAAAATTCACAATGGAAGCTGAATTCATAGCTTGCAGTACAGTAGCCTCAGAAGCTGTATGGATAAACAGGTTTCTAGAAGACTTCAAGATAAGAGAGTTGCAAAGCGATCCGGCTCAAATATACAATGACAATGGAGCTGCAATTCAGACGACAAAGAATGGCGAAATAGGCCCCAAGGGAAGACATATAGAACTTCAGTACAAATATCTATTTGATATCTACGAAAAGAAGGAAATCCAGGTAGACTATGTGCCTACAAAAGGTATGCTAGCTGACTCATTTACAAAGGCTATTGCAAGTAATACTTTCGAGAGGCACATTTACAGTCAAGTTGGTTCAAATCTGTATTCTTTGGCTTAGTGTCCGAGTGTCAGTCAAGTGTTTTATCTGCCCTCTATCAGTCTGCTGTTAGAATGATGAGGGACTAACAATTATTGCTTAAAACGAGTTAATTAAAGATAGTTATGTTTTTGACTCCAGTGAAAAAAACTTGGAAGAAAACTAGTTAAAACTTGCCGAGTAATTGACTGTTTCAAATTCATCCCTTTACTCTGATAAGTTAACTTGATTACCACTCAACTGGATCAATTTTGCTGGTTTCCTACATCAAGCCATGTCGTTTTTCTGTAGAGAAAGGCCGCCATTCGCGATTGAACTTGGGGTAGATACCACTTGTTTTGTAATTTGTTTTCACATGCATCGCCAACAGCACTCAGTTGTGCTCTGGAGTAGGTGGTTCATTGTGGGAGAGAGTTGCACAGGGTAGAAGGCCGAGTGAGGGATATAAAAAAACCAAAAACAGAACCACCGCCAAAGACTTTGGTCGGAGTAGACAACTCATTTGTTCTGAGAATAAACTTCTAGAAAAAGCTCGTGGGACCTCAAACTGCTTTGTTCAATTACGATTCAACTCGAAGGAAGCAGCCCTACGACTAAAGCATGTTTGAAATGCCGGGGACGAGAGACGAGAGGGAAGAATAAAGAAACAAAGTTTCTGGAGAGAGAGAGTGGGGGAGGGGAATGAAGGAAAAAAGAGGAACAGAGAGAGGGGGGCGGCTTGAGATGGGGAATGAACGGCAATTGAGACTTGAGAGCCGGCTGTTGCAGCAGACGAATGTACCGTGGTTGAGGAAGGAGATGTATTTTTTGAGTTTCAAATTTAAGCGGGTTAACAAAATTTGATAATTTTTTACTTTTGAGTTGCGATTGCCGTTAAGTACTTGACTATGTTAATTTTGAATTTGGAATGAAGTGGTGCCGTGGATACTCCTTATTGGCAGGGACAGAGTTTTCTGTCCCCTGGGGACAGACGATCCGGACAGAGACCGCTTTCTGTGCACTGGACACGTGAACCCGCCAATCACAAACGCCTACATCAGCGTGTTTAAAATTTACTAGTTCAACGGACGTTTATCCGTTAGTTAAAGAATCCGGTTGAACCGGACACAAAAAGACAAAAACGTCAAACGCACCTTACACTATTCTTCTTCCCATACTTTCCTCCGCCAACCCCTAGCCCAGAAGCATCCACCTGCGACCGACAATCTCACTGAACACAGAAGCCACTGGAGGCGGCACGAAATCAAGTTGATGCGTTCTCTTCTTCCTCCTCCTCCTCTTCTTCATCTTTTTCTTGACAAGATGACCGTCTTTGCCGCCATGAACGCAAGAATCATGGGTTCTGGCAAAGAAACTGTCATTCTTGCACATGGGTATGGAGGAGATCAGTCTGTATGGAACAGAATCCTTCCATACCTAGCTCAACGTTGCTGTGTCTTAGTCTTCGACTGGTGCTTTTTCAGGCGCCGTGGCCCATCTCAACCTCTTCGACCCTGATAGATATTCTTCATTTGATGCTTTTGCCAACGATCTCATTGCTCAGATACAGGAGCTGAACTTGAGCTCCTTTGTATTTATTGGGCACTCTGTGTCAGGTATGATAGGATGTGTTGCGTCCACTAAAAGACCCGATCTATTCAAGAGGTTAATACTTCTTGGAGCTTCTCCCAGGTAAATATCCTCTCGCTCACTCTCTCTCTCAGATTAAGTTTTTTTTTTCTATTTGTGTTGATATTAGTTACTTGAATGCACAAGACTATGAAGGAGGATTCGAGAGATCAGTTGTTGAGCAAATGTTCATGACCATAGAGTCCAACTTCAGCTCTTGGGTTCCAAAATCCGCCCGTCTTCTCATAGATGAAGAACACCCTCTGGCCTTGGAGAAGTATGAGAAATGTTTGGGAAGAATGAGGCCAGAAATTGCGCTTTCATTGGCTAAAACCATCTTCTTGAGCGATGTACGAGATGTGCTGGAGTGGGTTCAGGTCCCATGCACCATCGTTCAGACTTCGCACGACTCTGTAATTCCGATATCCGTCGCTCGCTACATGCAGAGCAAGATCAAGGGCGAATCGACACCGGAAATCATTGAAAACGATGGGCACTACCCGCAGCTAACGGCCCCTTGTTGCTGCTTGATGTTGCTGCCTGTTGGTAGAGTCATCGGCGTTAGTTTTGATGACAAGACTGAGCTACTATTTCCGGCAGCCGACGGCACCTCTGTTGCTGCTTGATGTTGTTGGTAGAGTCATCGGCGTTGGTTTTGATGACAAGACTGAGCTATCATTTCCGACAGCCGACGGCCCCTCTGTTGCTGCTTGATGTTGTTGGTAGAATCATCGGCGTTGGTTTTAATTCTTCTTCTTATGTTTTTGTGTCCGTTCAACTGGATTCTTTAACTAACGTCCGTTAAAGTTAATAAATTTTAAACACGCCAACATGTGTGTGTGATTGGCGGGTTCATGCGTCCAGTGCACAGAACGCCGACTCCTTGAAATATTGTACTATATTGTCAGAATATTCTGGCAACCATTACCCTCGCTTAGGCTTGAAACACTTGTTTAGGTATTCATTGAACGTCTTTATTATATTATAGACGTCATCATAATACATTACGGCACATCTCCCGATATTTACATGGAATTACCATCGGGAAATCTTACCAATACACGGCCGGAATGTGCCGTGGGACGTTATGAGGAACAATATTGTGGGGGCTGATTTAGTCTCTATTGCATCCGATTCCGTTTGTTCAATTAATCCTTGCTTAATAAAAGTATACACTTCGACGTGGCCGATCTAGGATATCCATTCAATAATGGATCATCCTAAGTACAAGACTCTGAACAGCAGTAAATCAGGATATCAAGTGCTAAAACATAAATCAAAGAATGCAGAAGGTCCACCGAAAGTGCATTACTTGACTACATGCTCTATTTCTTGGACTCTTTGAAGTATGTACGTAGGTTGTTTGCATCAAGGTTTTTAAAATTGTTCCGGATAACGAATTGATCAGAGGTCTAGCTCCCAGGTTGAATGGTCGATCCATTCTGAGAAAAAATAAAAAATAAAAAAAGGTCAAAACCAATGAAAGGTTTGAATAATTCAATTGCTTGGATCAGCAGTTTATTGATTAAATTAACGTTTTTTTAATAAAAATCTGCTTGTAGAAAAAAAAAACAGAACTAATCACCTAATTGATTTCTAGTTTTTTTAGTTCGACCATCTGGTTCGATCCGATTTTGAAAACCATGATTTGCATATCAGCAGGAACAAGCACTTGGCTCATTAACTAGCTAATATTGCAATGGGCCGGTTACAACCCACTTTAATGAACCCTATCACGTCATGATTGCGTTGGCTTTAATCGGATTTTCGATTGGAATCAGATTGAAGTCAGGCATTTCCAATTTAACTAATTAACATAGTAAGACTATTGTGATTTAATAGAAAATAAGAAATGAGAGATTAGTGGAAAAGTTTTTTTGAAATTAATTGTGAACCTTTTCCAACTCTCTGTTTTTCTCAAACCAAATACAGCAAAAGGATATTATTCGTGATCTGGGATAGATCAGATTTATCAAATTTTATTTAGTCTCGTCTGGTCATGTTCAGGTTTGAGTGACTTCACATTTATTTAGGTCCCAGTTGGTTTACAGGAATAAGGATTTGAAATTGGAATTGGAATGGATTATTTTGATTTCAATTATTTGATTGAGCGGAATCAGAATCCCATTTTCATTCTTGCTGGAATGGCCATTCCCTCAAATGTGAGAATAGTCATTCCCTGCTCTTCTCTTAGGAATGAAATCCCATTCATGTTGATTTTGATTTTTTTCATTATCATTCCTATCTGAACCAAACAGATTAGGGAATAAACTATTCCGATTCCAATTCCAGATATGAACCGATCCTTAGTCATTTATTTTGAAATCAATAGCAAGGTTTTTAAAACCAAACTAGACAATGAAGCATTCAAGGGTCCAGTTCTTGGGTTGAACGGTCTAATCATTCAAACCGAACGGAGGTTTGTTCTGACAAAAAAATAAAAAATGGCTAAAAATTATTGAATGATTTGAACGATTCAACCGCCCCAGATCAACAATTTGCTTACCGAATCAATGATTTTTGGCCAAAAGACAGTTTTGAAGTAAAATGGAAGTGACTAATTCCTAATTTTTTCAGTCCGAACGTCCGATCTGGTCCGGTTTTGAAAACCATGATCTATAGAGCAATTTTAAACTTGTGAGCCCATTACTAGAGAAGTTGAGCAATTAAACTATCAGGTTGTGTTTGGGTTGAAATTTCTGTTGAGTTGAGGATAATGGACCCACGCCCAGCCCAGTACAGCCTAAGTCGCGCATGCATTGTAGAAGTCCCACGTAAGTAATAAATCGGATTAGAGCTTTCTTATCCATGCACAGCTTGACAGGTAACTAAACACAGAAAATCTCTCAGATTAAATTGTTGTAACTCATCTCCTTGATTACCTATACTAATACAACAATTGAGCCACGAAGGTAGCGTTTGGAACGGCTTATATCTGTTGGGTTTCCCTCTTATGTGGAGGATGGCCCAAGAAGCTCATGTGGTATTTTTTAGCCCATGGATGAGGGTATTCTTGTTCAAATGAAAATAGGAAAATGAAATAACCTTTTAGTGGTGTTGGTTGCCAAAAAGATTGAGAGAAGAAGAAAAGAAAAAGGAAGAGAATCCCGTGCAAAAACGGAGAGAGAAAAGGAATGGATTCTTGAAATTCCAGTCTGCGCAGTTTTTCATCTTGTGCTTCGATCGAATGTCGTTTATGGTCCGATTGACCTTTTGCAGACATGTTCGCAATTTAAGGTTATTAAATCTGAACGGTGGAGATCTGGTTTGTCTAACTGATTTGTGAAATATGAGTCCTCGAACAGAGAGGATGATCATGACTCTAGTTGAAATTTAGGTTTAGGGTTGAAATTTATGAACATGACATTACTTCAGATCTAGTTGATGCTCGGGTTAGGGTTAGCTTTATGATTATCTCATACATTAATTTATTTGGATACATGATAATCGTATAGCCACCACCACATACTATCATTTATTTCATTTAAAATAATCACTTTACTTAATCATAATTGGAAATACTAAAACCTTGATAACATATTTTATGTTTTATGAAAATTTTATTCTTGATTTCCTCTCTATTGTTTGCCACCCATATCTTGCTGCCCATAAAAGATCTATTACAAGTCATTATAATAAATTATAGTCATTTCAAATACTTTTGTTTTCTGAATTTTATACTTAAAGAACCAATAAAAATATCAACAAACAAATACTAATAAAACATAAAATTAATATATGTAATGAAAGTTGAGTTAAGACCTAAGATTAAGAAATTTTACGAGATTTTAAGGGATGGGAAGAAGGTTGAGTTGGGTCCAACCCGAAGTTGACTTTGGGTTGGGGGTTTAGAACTTAGGATTGGGTTAGGATTGGCCTTAACCCAACTTAACCAGGCCCGACTTGCAACCCTATAAATGAAGGGAAATTTGCAGCCAATTACGTACCATAATATTTGCAATTAAAATGGGTGCAAAATTTTCTTTGAAAAAATAGTTACCAACTTTTCACCGATTGCATGGCTTCAAAATGGTTGCAAAATCTTTTGATCAATAAGACTAGAAAAAAGATGTAGATTTCTATTATATCTTTTTATGTCTGCGAAACAAATACGAAATAACATTAAACTTGTACTGCGATTTGCACCTATCCCATCTAAACAGGACAAATACATATACCAGTGCAAAATTGAAGGAACTTCGCACTGTGCTGTAATTATGACCGATTTGGAAATGCAAATGCTTATGGCATTCATACCGCTAGAACATACATATACATGTGAGGAACAGATCTGGTCTCACTCTTTACACCTCACCATCCCAGAACTCCTCTACGGATTTAAAGGGCCCATTTGCTGAGATAAACGTATCCCCATCGAATCCTCTACTCTGTGCGATCTGATTGATCTTCTCAGATTCTTCATCGCTCAACGCCCAATTGAAAATATCCAGGTTCTCCTTCAGCCTCTCCTCGTTGGAGGTTTTCACCAACAAACCCACCCCTTGCTCGTATACCCATCTCAGACAGATCTGCAATTCACCACTTGAAACCATTCCAGCATCAGCGGCGTCTTATTTGTTTCTCAACCATCACAAGTAACTACTAGACGAAGGTTTAGGTGGGGTGGATAATTAATGCAGTGTTATCACTGTAATTGAGGGCCAAAACAGAACAGAAGGGGAAAGAAAAACAATTAGTTGAATTAAAGAAGCAAAAGTGTTAGACCTGGGCGACAGACTTTCTTCTTTCTCTGGCAATCTCAAGGAGCAATTCACACTCCATCACTCGGTTGCTGCCCCAAATAGTTCCTTTGGCTCCCAGAGGAGAATAAGCGACCACAACTATCCCTCTGTCCATGCAGAAATCTCTCAGCTTCTTTTGTTGCCAAAGAGGGTTCATTTCCACCTTGCATATATATAGTCATTGATGATGGGATCAAATCAGAAATCACCTTTAAAAATCAGCAAAAAGGAGACCTAGCTATATCACTCACTTGATTGACTGCAGGAGGGATCTTTGCGATGGCGAGCAAATTTTCAAGTTTCTTGCAAGAGAAGTTGCTAACTCCAATGGACTTTGTGAGGCCAAGCCTTTGGCACTCTTCCATGGCTGCCCATACAGATTTTACATCCATTGCAACAATTACCTCCTTCTGCGGTGGGATTTCCAAATTCCCGGTCGGCTTCATGCTTACTGGGAAATGAATGAGATAGAGGTCAAGGTACTCCAACTGGAGCTTCCTGTAAACAATAACAATAAATTAAGATGAACGAGTTCAGCTGCCGCTGGTAATTGATTTTATGTTGAGATCTATCTTACTGTAGAGTTTCGCGAAGGGCGGGGAGAACAAGATGATGATGAGCATCGCTGCACCATAATTTGGAGGTAATGAAGAGTTCATCTCGAGATTGAATGAGGCCAAGGCTAATAGCTTCGGCTATAGCTTTACCCAAGTGTTGCTCGCTCTGGTAAAGGGCAGCCGTATCGAAGTGTCTGTAACCTAACTGGATTGCGCGGAGTATGGGCAACTTGGATGCTTCGGAAGCATCAAAGGGATAACTTGCCGTGCCCATACCCACGAGCGGCATCAGGTAACCAGAGCTGAGGGCCACCATGGGAACACTACTAGCCATCTCTACCTCTAATTCCTAGGTAGTAAAAGTTGTAAAATTTTGCAATCTATCCACACGCCATTTCCTGTTTATATACAGATGATCATCAGTCTCTACTTCCATCTGTAAAATTTATACAAGCACAAGTAATGAAGGAAGCCATTTCTGTTTTGGCTACTTCAAGGAAGGACGAAAGCATACGACTTGCTATTTGTCCACATCGATCAATATGTCAAGTTGTCAACTTGATTAAGAGGGGAGAGCCACTCAAAAGTCCAAACGAACCGTGGTCTCCCCTGGCCCACCTGGCCACCCACATAACACGTGAATATCTCATCGATAGATAGACACGGATAGCGTTTTTATGGCCAACAAATGCGGAGTAGAGAAAGTGACCATTTGGTTTTTCAATGCCACTTATTTTAATGCATCTTATTATTACATTTAAGAGAAGAGAGAGATAATAGTAATAATATAAATCAAGGTTTTTAAAACTGGTCCGGACAATAAACCGATCAAAGGTCCAGTTTCCGGGTCAAACGGAAGGCCCATTCTTACAAAAAATAAAAAAATTAAAACCATTGGACAATTCAAACAGTTTGACCGCCCGAGTCAGCGGTTTGTTGACCAAATCAACAGTTTTGGGCAAAATAACGGTTCTGGGGTAAATCGGAATCGGTCACCTAACCAGTTCCCACTTCTTTCGGTTCGGTCCGATTTTGAAAACCATGATATAAATCAAATAATATAAATAGTTTGAGGTTAAACAATCAAAAAATTATTAATTTAAAAATCCACTAAACTATCACTAAAAATAAATATTAAAAATGTGTTTCAATTCCACTTAATAAATGCTAACAAAAATAAGAAATTTAAATATAAAAAATATTAATTGAAAATTTTAATAATATTATTAGATAACTTATGAGTTGAGACCTTAATAAACGTTAATAAAAAATATTAATTAATAGTTTCAAAATACCAACAGTTAATTAAAAATCCAAAAAAATTTGTAAAACCTAAACATAATTA